>NC_056743.1:646268020-646358417 GCF_019279795.1 Protopterus annectens
AAAAAAAATTACAACGTGTTGCATTTTTAATTTGGCTACCTTCACCCATTGTTTCCAAATCTGAATTATTCATACCAATACGGATGCCATCTGGGGTTCTACTTTCTCTTTTACAGCTGCTTCACCAGCTGCTAATCATAAGTCTGTGAAAGTCAGGGCGAAGGCTTGTTATTTGCTACCTACAATCCTGCAAGAACAATTTTGCCGATGTTCCATACTACAGTCATTTAGTTGACAACAGTATCTTTTTGCTGGAGTGGAATTTTTTTTTTACCTACCTGAGAAGCCCCCCCTCAATGCAACCAACATTTCCCCCAAAATTATGCGAGTGTTGAAACTACCATTTACCAATAGATTAAGGAAATACACCATTTATTGAACTATTTAACTGAATTCAATGCCTACAAATCAAGAATGTTCATACTAGTTCATCACGGACTGCTCTATGTTGCCGTCTCTAAACCAGAGTGCCGAAGACTCTCATTCACATTATAGTATAAAGTGACTGTAGAAGCTGCAAGTGTCCTCACTGCACCAGGTGTATTTATCCCAAT
This sequence comes from Protopterus annectens, assembly GCF_019279795.1. NCBI lineage: Eukaryota > Metazoa > Chordata > Ceratodontiformes > Protopteridae > Protopterus > Protopterus annectens. Next base: position 646,268,575 of record NC_056743.1, read on the forward strand.
GTATGTAACCCTAGGCTCATGCTGCTCTTCTCCTGGGGCAACTTCCTATTTAGCATGGTTATTGCAGCTCAGCTTTCCTGGTTTTGCTTCTACACTGTATGTGGCCAGCTAATTCTGTGATTTTTAGGGCCAGCTCATTCTATCAATTTAGGGGGACACATCTTAAAATCTCTCAGTCTACAGTTCTATTACACATATGGCTCTTCCCCCTTCTGGCACACCTGCTTTAACACACCATTTCTCCTACATCTCTCTACCTTCACAGACTATCACTACGCTTCCACCTCATACAATTCCACTCTTTCTGAATTAAGGCTTCCTACTGCTCTCAGTTACATTAGTCCCAAATACTTTTAAACTATCCTAGACCCCATTAATCTCACTCACCATCTTCCTTTCCATATACGGATCACATTCATAAAAATATAGTTTCCTCTGGCTCTGTTTCTACCTTTATTTTATGGGAACGGGGGGATATTAGGAGAATCTGCTCCTTACCACCTCCACAGCGTGCTATATTCAGCCACTGTCATCCCTCACAGCCACATTCACAAAGTACAGTTGTGTACACTTAACATAAATGTAGATGTTAGAGTGTATTCACTGTTGCAGTCATTACATTTGGGTTATCTGCTTGTAGGTTACCTTCAGTCGGCCTAATTAACAAAGTCTTGGGTCCTGCTTCGGTTGCTGTCCCTTCTTCCATGACGTCAGGGATATAAAACATGCAGCAGACGCCATTACATCAGTTTTTCTTGCCCCAGAGGTCAGGTGCCCCCCTAATGGGAAGCTTTTAAATATAAAAAGTACAAAGAAATACCTCCAACAAAAAAGCAAATACACCAAAAAGGCTTTTAAGCATAGTAAAGGAAAGTAGAGATATAGTCAAAAGAAGTTAGGGGACGGGAGGGTAACCAGGACTGCAACAGTGAATACACTCAAACATCTATATTTATAGTAAGTGTACAAAAGTGTACTATGTTCTTCGTGTTTCACTGTTGCAGTCATTACATTTGGGTAGATTCCCAAAGCTATGGTTGGGAGGAATTTAGATAGCATTAGGGCCAGCTATAAGGTCCTGCAAAACTGCAGTGGCAAAGCCAGCTTTGGATTTAGAGAAATTTGGCAAATGATAATGCATGGTGAAAGTACGTACAGAACTCCAGGTAGCAGCGTTTAGGATGTCCCTGGTAGGGACACCTCTGAGAAAGGCTGTAGAGGTAGATGAAGCCCTGGTGGAGTGAAGTCTGATCCCCTGGGGGATAGGTTTTCCATGGTGCTTATCGCAGAAATGAATGCAATGGCTTATCCATTTAAAAATGGTTTGCTTTGAAATATCCTTCCCCTCTGCCCCTGCAGCCAATGCCACCAGCAGTTAAGATTTCCTTTGAGGTTTAGACCTGTCCAAGTAGAATCTAAGTTGTCTGTGCACATCTAAGGAATGCAGTATCCCTTCCCCTTTATTCTGTGTATTAGGAAAGAAGGTTGGCAAATGAATGGACTGATTAAGAGCCACACTGGATACCACCCTGGGCATTCTGAGGGACACACTGTCCACATGAAAGATGATGAAAGGCTCCACTGCCATAAGGGCCTGTAATTCAGATACCCTTCTAGCTGAAGAGATTGCTAAAAGGAAAGCTGTTTTCCAAGAAAGAAATTGTAAGTCTGCAGTAGCAGCTGGCACGAAAGGAGATAGAGTGAGTTTCTCCAAGATAAAGTTAAGTTCCCTGGCTGGGGTTGGACCTCTCCTGGGTGGTCTCAAATTTTTGGCCCCTCTGAGGAACTGCTTGAGCAGTGGATAAGAGAAGAGGGGAGTGTTATGAGCTGAAATGGCGAAGGCGTGGATTTTAATGGAGGAAAAAGACAGGCCCTTGTGAAGCATCTCAGTTAAGTAATGTAAAATTTGAGGTAAGTTGAGCGCTGCTGTGCTCATCCCTTGAGACTGGCTCCAGGCACAGAATCTTTTCCATTTTTCAGCATAAGATTTTCTAGTACTAGGCCTCCTTGCCTCTAAAATGATATCCATCACAGGTTTGCTGAGTGATGGTAAAGGAGAGATTAAGTAATTAGCCAGGCTGCAAGGTTCAGCGTTAGAAGCCGAGGGTGCAGAATCTGGTTCTCCTGCTGAGACAGCAGGGAATGAGTCTGAGGCAGGTGCCATGGAGATAACCGTGACACACTGCATAGGAGGGGGTACCAGTGTTGGCGCGGCCAGTCTGGAGCAATCAAAATCATCCTTGGTCTGTCCTGTTTGATGTTTAGTAGTACTTTGGAGAGCAGAGGCAGAGGGGGGGGGAAGGCATAGACCGATAGGTTTTTCCAGCTGAAGGACAGAGTATCCACTTTCCAGGCTTGTTTGCGGGGAGTCCTTGTGCAAAATTTGTCCAATTGATAGTTCTGGGGAGAGGCAAACAGGTCTATTATGTGGGCTCCCCCATTTGCTTGTCAACATGTTGAAAATCCTTGGTTCCAGTTTCCACTCGTGTCCTGGAAGAATGTGGCCCTTGAAGGCTGTCAGAGCATTCTGTACAGCTAACATTTCTTTTTGATTGATATGCAGGTGCAGGTGCATTGACTTGGGTTCCATTTGCCCTGAATGCACTTCCCTGCCAGGTGAGCCCCCCATGCATAGTCTGATGCGTCTGTTAGGGTTTGGGCAGCAGGGGGTGGTGTGAAAGGTAGTCCCTTGTTTTGGTGGCAGGCCTCTGCCCACCAAAGGAACTCTAGGCATAGGCAAGGTATGACAAGAAAGTACAGTTGTGTACCTACCATAAATGTAGATGTTCGGGTGTATTCACTGTTGCAGTCATTACACTTGGGTTATCCGCCGGCAGGCTACCCGCAGTCGGCCCGAGTTCCAAAGTCTTGGTCTGGCGTCGGTTGCTGTCGCCTCTTCCCTGACGTCAGTGTGCCAGGGGTATAACAGATGCCATTTTCTTCAGTTTTTCTTGCCCCAGATGCCATTTTCTTCAGTTTTTCTTGCCCCAGATGTCAGGTGCCCCCAGATAGGAAGGCTGGAAAAATAAAATTATGCCAAAAAGCATGCATGAACTAATATAAACATGTCCTTCATTTACAAGCAAATACACCACACAGGTTGTATAGAGTTGAGAAGTACAGAGAAGTCCCAGCAAAGTAAAGGGGGATGGTGGGTAACCTGGACTGCAACAGTGAATACACTAACATCTACATTTATGGTGGGTACACAACTGTACTATGTTCATCGTGTTTCACCGTTGCAATCATTACACTTGGGTTGAATCCCAAAGGTTGGGCGGTTGGGTCTAAATAGGATTTGGAGAGGCTACCAGGCCCTGCAGGACTGCAGTGGCAAAGCCTGCTCTGGATTTGGAGTAGAGAGGTAAGTAGTAGTGCTTGGTGAAAGTGTGCACTGAGCTCTAGGTTGCAGCTTCTAAAATGTCTTTGGTTGGTACTCTGAGAAAGGCTGTTGAAGTGGCTGTTGCTCTGGTAGAATGTGCCTAATGACCTTAGGCACTGATTTGCCATGTTGTGCTTAACAGAAGCGGATGCAGTGTCCTATCCATTTTGAAATGGTCTGCTTTGTGATAGGTTTTCCTTGTGATCCTGAAGCATAGGCTACAAACAGTTGCTCAAGTTTTTCTGAAAGTTTTTGTTTTGTCCAGGTAGAATCGTAGCTGTCTGTGTATATCCAAAGCATGCAGAAGTCTCTCCCCTTTATTCTGGGGATTTGGGTAGAAAGTTGGTAAATGAATGGTTTGGTTCAGGGCCACAGTGGAAACTACTTTTGGCATGAATGTTGGGTTTGTCCTGAGAGAAACCCTGTCCTGGTGAAAAATGATGAAAAGTTCCACGGCCATTAATGTCCAACTCTGATACTCTTCTTGCTGAAGTTATTGCTAGGAGCAGAGCAGTTTTCCATAAGAATTTTATATTAGCTGTGTTGGCTGGTTCAAAAGGAGGCAGTGTGAGTTTTTCTAAAACAAAATTGAGATCCCAAGTTGGTACTGGTGCTCTCCTTGGGGGTATTATGTGTTTTGCCCCTCTGAGGTACTGTCTTAGTAGAGGATGTGAAAAAATAGAAGGTACCGTATTGTAATGAGCTGAAATGGCAAAGGCATGGATTTTAATTGATGAGAAAGATAGGCCTTTGTCCAGCATCTCAGTTAAGTATTGTAAAATCTAAGGTATATTTGGAACAAGTGGGTCGAGCCCTTGTGCCTGGTTCCAAGCACAGAATCTCTTCCATTTTTCTGCATAAGATTTCCTAGTGCTGGGCCTCCTGGCTTCTAAAATGACATCCATAACAGCTTTAGAGAGAGGTGCAGTCTGAGTGGCTACATTATCTGCCATGCTGCCAGATTTAAGGTTCTGAGTTGACTGTGCAGAATCTGATTGTTTTGTTGAGTCAGAAGATGAGGAATTTGAGGTAAAGGCCAAGCTGGGCCCTGAGACCAGCTCTTTAGGATTGGGTACCAGTGCTGGCGTGGCCAGTCTGGGGCAATCAGGATAATTTTCGGCCTTTCTTGTCTGACTTTTAGGAGCACTTTGGTAAGAAGAGGCATTGGTGGGAAGGCATAGACGGTCAGAGCTTTCCAGCTGAATGAGAGACCATCCACTTTCCATGCTCGAGTGTGAAGTTCTTGTGCAGAATTTCTATAGTTGGCAATTGTGAGGGGAGGCAAAAAGTTCTATGTCTGGGTGTCCCCATTTCCTTATCATGCTGAACACCCGTGGATTCAGTTTCCATTCGTGAGGGTCCATGAGATTTCTGCTTAGTTCGTCTGCCAGTGTAATTTTTGTTCCTGGCAGGAATTGTGCCTGCAGATGTACCCGATAGGTTAGTGCTGTGTTCCACAGGTCATGGCTTGCCTGCATAGGGGGTAGGAATGTGTGCCCCCTTGCTTATGTACCACATAACTGTGGTATTGTCTGTCTTTATTAGTAGTTGTCCTGGATGTAGTAGGTCCTTGACAGCTGTCAGGGCATTTTGTACTGCTAGCATCTCTTTCTGATTGATGTGAAGATGCATTTGTTCCTTAGGCCACGTGCCCTGAATACATTTCCCTGCCATATGTGCCCCCGGGCATAATCCGATGCATCCGTTGTTATTGTCTGTCTGGCTGTGGGTAAGGTGAAAGGCTGTCCCTTGTTGTGGTGACAGGCCTGTGACCACCATCGAAACTCCTGTTGTAGGCAAGGAATTAAAAGTTATGTTTGTCTCCAGGCTGTGACAATGTTGAGTCCAAACACTTTTTAGATACCATTGTAGTTTCCTCATATGCAGTCTTGCATATGGAATTAGTAGAATGCAGGATGCCATGAAGCCCAGGGCCTGCACAATTTTTCTTGCAGGGAGCTGGGTCTTGTTGCCATCAGTTGAAAGTACTGAGTCAGTTGCCTTTGTCTGGCGTGAGATAAGCCATCTGGGCAGTTGTATTTAAGCTTGCACCCAGGAATATTATCTCGAGAGGGCACTAGTTTTGATTTCTTTTCGTTTACTGTGTACCCTAGGCAAACTAGTCATCTTTTTACAAACGCCACATGGTTTAGTAGAACTTCCTTGCTCTCTGCTTGAATAAGGCAGTCGTCCAAAGTAGGGATATATTTGAATTCCTTTTTGTCCGCAAAATGAAATTACTGGTGCCAGGCATTTTGTGAAGACCCTGGGTGCAGTAGATAAGCCAAAGGGCAGTGCAGAGAATTGGTAATGCATTGATCCGGCTATAAATCTGAGGTATCTTCTGCAAGTTTGTCTGATTGGGACATGCAGGTATGCCTCCTTGAGGTCCAAAGTAACTATCCAAGCCTTCTTGCCCAGCATGGGTAGAAGCTGCTGTAGTGTTAACATTTTGAATTTTGGAACATCCAGGAAAGTATTTAGGATTGACAGGTCCAGTATTGGTCTCCAGACTTTGTCCTTTCTGGGTACTACGAAAATCCTTGCCCCTGTTCTTGCTGTGGCACTCTGAATAGCTCCCATGTCCATGAGAGCAGCAATCTGTTTTTGCGCCTCTGCCCATTGGTTTTGTGGCAGGTCTGGCATACCTCTTGATTCTCGAAGTGTGTGAAAGTGGAACCTGTAACCTTGAGAAACAATATTCAGTACCCATTTGTCTTGGGTGATTATGTGCCAATTTTTTTGAGAAAAGTGCTAGCTTTCCCCCTAGGGGTGCTGCCAAAAGGAAATTGCTTGGCATCTGTAGAGGGAAGTCATTGGGACCGTTTCCTATACGGTTGTGATTTGTCTGCCCCTTCTTTGGGGGCTGAAGCACCCCATTGTTTAGGTCTGTAGGAGCCTTGGGGCTGAGATCTGCCTCTTGGGCATCTGTATCTGCCTCTTTGTGGCCTGTCTGACACTGGAAAGGACCAATTTTTTGAAGGCCAGTTTCTGCTAAACCTGGGTGGTTGAACCTGCAAAAAAATCCTTTACTGTCGGCATTGATTTTGCTTTTTCCTCAATTTTCTTTAACATCTCTTCTGCCTTAATACCAAACAAAGTATCATGGTGTAGTGGAGCATCCAATAATTTAACTTTTACATGGTCAGGTAAACTGTTCTTTCAACCAAATATGCCTTCGAATAACAGAGCCTGTAACTGCGGCTCTACAAGAAGCCTCTAATGAATCAAAACCACATTGTAAAGTATGCTTTCCCACTTGTTCAGCTGCATGCAATAAATCCTGCATTTCCTTATGGTCATGACTTAGAGATTGAAACCATTTTCTGCTTTAACAATGACATGAGATACTGTTGATATTTAAGCATGTGAAACTGGCAATTTAAAGCCCTTACAGCTAAAGTAGCAGAAGTGTAAACTTTTTTCCCCCCTCTGTCCAGAGCTCTGGAATCTCTATCAGAGGGGGCAGGATTTTTAGCAGTGGAAGCCTTAACCCCTTTAGGACCCTGAGAAATTGTTTCTGGATCTGCAGCAGGGTTTTTGTATAGAAATTTATGAGAGTCAGGGACCCTGTAGTACCTGTCTGGCTTGACTGGTGCAGGGGGTAAGAATCAGGAGTCAGACTGGATTCAGAAAAAACATCAACAATATCCAGCACAGGGGGAATAGCCAGGGGTCTGTGCTGGGGCAATAAAAGAAAGTCTCTGAGCCTTTTCCTAGATTCTGAATAATCCTGGCTCTCCCAATGGAAATGCTCCCTCATGGTGTGCAGGGTTTCACCAAAAGAATAATCCTCAGGCGGAGAGGCTGAAGGTATGGACTCTTCTACATCAGAGTCCTCATAGGGAGGCAGAGAGTATCCCTGGTCAGAAGAGGAATCAAAGGAAATGGAAACCTGGTCAGAGGAATCAGTCTGTCTTGCCTAGGCCTTTTGTCAGGAGGGGGATGGGAACCCTACATCAGAGTCCTCATAGGGAGGGAGAGAGTATCCCTGGTCAGAAGAGGAATCAGAGGAAATGGAAACCTGGTCAGAGGAATCATAGTCTGTCTTGCCTAGGCCTTTTGTCAGGAGGGGGATAGGAACCCCCGATTAAAGTAATTAGGTCTTCGGCCATTTTAAGCATCTATTTCTTTGGCATGGATGACAGTTCAGTAGAATGCTGTACTTGTTTCTTTGTCTTTAATGGTGTTTTTAACTTTGCCTTGGCTGTTGTAGTGGGCTTAATTGTAAGTTGTGAAGGTCTGAAAACACCCTCAGAAGCAGATGCCCTGCTCAGCGGCTCCAGACCCATCTGAGGGAATAGTGTCCGTAGGCCCACTACCTTGAATTTCCACAGGCCTCGGTGTCTCCACATGGCTGTCATCTAGGGCCTGTGGCTCTGAGGTAGCGGGTGTCAGGGGCTGTGAAAGTGCCTCACTGAGAACCGGCAACTTGCCTAGAAGAGGCTTTGTCTGTTCTGGACCTCGGATGCCTGTCCTTTTCTTTGTCTTTGCGTTTTTTATATATTCCGGTTGTCGGTTGTTCCGACGGTATTATGTAATTAAACCTACAGCCAAAATAATGTAAAGCAAAATCAAACAGACGTTTAATAGTGCGTTTGTTGAATCTAGCACAAAACCGACAGCTAGTAACGTCGTGGTCAGGGCCTAGGCAAGGAATACAGTAAGAGTGAAAGCCCTTATGATGTATTTGCTTCCCACAAGAAATACAATTAACTTTTTCTGACATTGGTCTGGAGCAAGAAAAAGTTTCCCCAACGGGGTACTTAGCTTTATTGAATACTTCGGTTCTGAAACTCAATTTTGAAAATCTCAGGAGTCGGCCGACCGTCACTTACGAGCTGCTTTTGCTTCGGGCACCGCGCGGCAAGAAAGACTGAAGAAAATGGCGTTGGTTGCATCTTTTATACCCCTGGCACACTGACGTCAGAGAAGAAGCGACAGCAACCGACGCCGGACCAAGACTTTGCAACTCGGGCCGACTGCGGGTAGCCTGCCGGCAGATAACCCAAGTGTAATGACTGCAAAGGTGAAACACTATGAACATTCATCGTTTCTAGATCTTGAGAATGTTGACACCATAGGCTTTTTAGATACCACTGTAGTTTCCTCATATGCAGTCTTGCATATGGAATTTGAAGAATGCAGGAGGCCATGATCCCCAAGGCTTGCAGTATTTGTCTTGCAGATATAGCAGGATTTTTGTGGCCACTTGTTTGAAGTAGGTTGTCAAATGAATTTGTTTCTCTGGTGGGAGGTAAGCCATCTGGGAAGTTGTATTCAAGCTTGCTCCCAGGAATATAATTTGTTGACAGGGTACCAGGTGTGATTTATTTTCGTTTATGGTGGACCCCAGACAAGTTAGAACCCGTTGTACAAAGGCCAGATGATTCAAAAGTATGTTCTGGCTTTCTGCCTGAATTAGACAATCGTCCAGGTATGGGTATATATTTGAATATTTCTTTGCCTGCAAAATGCAATAACTGGAGCCAGGCACTTTGTGAATACCCTGGGCGCAGTAGATAAGCCAAAGGGCAGTGCAGAGAATTCATAGTGCATGTAGCCTGCTTTGAAGCGTAGGTATATTCTGCAAGATTCCCCGATTGGGATGTGCAGGTATGCTTCTTTTAAAATCTAGTGTTGCCAACCAGGCATCTTTGCCTAGCATAGGAAGTAATTGGTGAAGAGTCAGCATCTTGAATTTTGGAATCTCCAAAAAGGTGTTTAGAGTAGACAGATCCAGGACAGGACGCCATGAATCGTCTTTCCTGGGTACCAGGAAAAGTCTCAAGTAGAAACCTTGTCCCTTTTCCTCTTCTGGTACCAGCTGAATAGCCCCCATGCTTAAGAAAGAAAAGTACTTGTTTTTGGGCCTCTGTCCACTGATTTGGGGGTAGGTCCAGCCACCCGCTTGGTGTTGGCAATGTGTGGAAGTGAAATCTGTATCCCTGGGACACTATATTTAAAATCCATTTGCCCTGGGTAATGAGTTCCCAATTCTTTGTATGAAGTGCAATCTTTCCCCCCAAAGGGGCAGTCAGTTGATAAGTGCTTGGAAATTTTAAAAGGAAGTCAATGAGACAGTTTACCATAGGGGGAAGTCTTATTCCCAGATTTGAAAGTGGAGGCCCCCCACTGCTTAGCTGTCCCTTGGGACTGAAACCTGGGTTTTTTGCTGTGTCTGGGTTTGGCTTGAGAAGACCTGGAAGGGGCTGGAAAGGACCAATTCTTAGAAGGCCACTGCCTACTAAATCTAGGAGGCTAAACTTGTAAAAAATCTTTAACAGTTTGCATAGATTTAGCTTTATCTTCCATCTTTTAAGAACTTCCTCAGCCTTGTTGCCAATAAGGCAGTCCTGATTTAAAGGAGCATCCAACAATTTAGCTTTAACATGATCAGGTAAAGATTGCTCCTTAAGCCAAACATGCCTTCTGAGCACAGACCCAGTAACAGCAGCCCTGCAAGAGGCCTCTAATGAATCAAAACCACACTGCAAAGTAGGTTTTCCAACTTGTTCAGCAGAATGTATTAAATCCTGTAATTCTTTATTTTCCAGAGAGTCAGGAATCAACATCATTTTCTGTTTAAGCAGTCCAATAACATGTTGCTGATTAACATATGAAACTGGCAGTTTAAAGCCCTAATGGCCAAGGTTGCAGAAATGTAAACAGTCTTACCCCATCTATCCAGCGCCCTGGAGTCTCTATCAGAAGGGGTAGGATTTTTAGCAGTAGAAGCATTAATGCCCTTGGGCCCCTGCAATAGTCTCTGGATCTGCCAATAGGATTTTTAAAAAGGAACTTGTGGGACTCAGGGACCCTGTAGTATCGGTCAGGTTTTTCTGGAAGCAGGAGGCAGGGAATCTGGGGCAAAACTAGATTCCGAAAAAGCATCATCAGCAATGTCTAGTACAGGAGGAATAGCTAAAGGCCTATATGTTGAGGTAGAAGGAAATCCCCAAGCCTCTTTTTTGAATCAGAAAAATCCTGGCTTTCCCAATGGAAATTCTCCCTTAGAGTATGTAAGGTTTCCCCAAAAGAAAAATTCTCAGGAGGGGAAGCAGAGAGAATGGAGTCCTCTGCATCAGAATCTTCATAAGTACATAAGGGCAAATCCAGAACATCAGAAGAATCAGAAAAAACAGAATCCTGATCAGAAGATTTATAATCAACTTCAGTCCTAGGCCTCTCTGAAGGGGGGGAGGGGTTGTCTACACTGATTAGAGTTATTACATCTTCAGCCATTCTTATTTGTTTTTTAGGCATAGAGGCCTGAGGTATGTGGCCTGGGTGTCAGTTTTTTAGGCACAGATCAAGATTTAGGCCTAAGTAAAGAAGGAGGAGTTGGTTTAATATGCAAGTCTGTAAGCCTGAATACACCCTCAGAAGCCAGTGCCTGCACAGTGGCTCCGGACCCATCCAAGGTAGAGACATCCACGGGTTCCATAGTTGAAGCATCTCGCGGCATACCGGACTCGGAATGGGTCTCAGTAGAGGCCTGCGAAAGCGTTTCACTGAGTACCGGCGAACTGGCGACTGGCTTAGAAGCATCGTCGGCAGTTTTGGACCTCAGCGGCCTGGCTCTGTCTTTATCTTTGCATTTTTTCGGAATTCTGGTAGTCGGATGGCTAAGAGGCGACATTTCTGGATAAGAACAGAAATATTTAGAGGCGAAAATATACCGACGACGGATAGTGCGCTATTAAATAAAGCACAAAACCGACAGCAAGGTATGTCGTGGTAAGGGCCTAGGCAAGGAATACAGTACGAATGAAAATCTTTGAGGTATTTGCTTTCCACAAGTAATGCAATTAACAACGACATCGGTAAGGAGCAAGAAAAAGTTTTCCCAACTGGGTACTTAGCTTTAGTTGAAGACTTCGGTTCTGAAACTCGAAAACGAAGATTTCAGGAGTCAGCCGACCGGCATTTGCAAACTGCTTCTGCTCTGGGCACCGCACTGCAAGAAAAACTGATGTAATGGTGTTGGCTGCATGTTTTATACCCCTGACGTCATGGAAGAAGGGACAGCAACCGACGCAGGACCCAAGACGACGTTAATCAGGCCAGCTGAGGGCTACCTGTAAGCAGATAACCCAAATGTAGTGACTGCAACAGTGAAACACTAAGAACATCAACCCCTTCTCAATCATTCAAAATCAATCGAGAATAACTATCGTCATTCAACCACATGCACCATAAGTGCGCAGCTGAATGAAATTACATTCCTCCAGGATCAACATTTATCAGCAACAGCCACACATATAACACAAATGAAACTCTACAAACAAGCAAAAACCATAAAACAGAACAAGCTGAACGACAGTGCCAAAGCCTCAACCGCAGCAATCAAACTGCAGCACCAACCACATTCCAGTGCCAAAAGCCTCAACCACAGCAATCAAACTGCAGCACCAACCACATTCCAGTCCAAGTCCAACTGCAGGCACAGAAACATCAGCTGCTACATCTCCGCCATCCACTCATTCACAAACTTTCTCCTGTCCACTGAGGAACCACAATCTCCATACCAGAAACCAGCTCTCCATACCAAACCACAGATGTACCTCTGCAGCCAACTGCAGGCCCCACAGTCATGACCACACCACAATCTTGTCCTCCTCACCCTCAGTTCACCGGCACAGCTCCAAAAACTGTCCACACTCCACACGTCCATTCTGGACCGACCAGACGAACAGAGCCACATCGACAATACAGGTAAGTACAACATCAAAAACGCAATTGTACAACGGGAGCCGGAGAGGTCGCTGCCATCATGGCACCACCATCTTCCATTTACTCTGTTTACTCTCTAAGGATAATGCCAAAAAAGCATCTCCTCAAAGTTTTTATGACCACCAAACGTTAACTCTCCAACCTTGTAAGGAAAAGTACAGTTTTGTACCTACCATAAATGTAGATGTTCGAAGATCCACATTGCTGCAGTCCTTACACTTGGGTAGTCCGCTGTCCTCGGTCGGCCCGAATATCAAAGTATAAGGCTGACGTCGGTCAAGGCGCATTTGACTGACATCAGGACGTCAGGGTACAAATGCGCATGACCGACGTCATATCCTCAGTCTTTTCTTGCCCCAGATGTCAGAAGACCCTAAAAATAAAGGTCAAAACCAAAAGACAGCAAACAAACAACCAACCATCCTAGCACTAAAAATATGTACAATATATACAATATACACCCTATTGACAACCCAACCCACACAACCGCCTCTAACTACAGAGGGAAGGAGGGAGGTAATTGACTGCAGCAATGTGGATCTTCGAACATCTACATTTATGGTAGGTACAAAACTGTACTATGTTCTTCATCTCACATTGCTGCAGTCCTTACACTTGGGTAGAATCCCAAAGCAGAGGTAAGGGAGGATGGCCAAATTATAAGGAAGCAGGAGCTGCCAAAATGCCCTGCAAAACAGCAGTGGCAAAACCAGCCCTGGATTTAGAGTAAAGTGGTAGGTGATAATGCCTAGAAAAAGTATGCACTGAACTCCAAGTAGCTGCCTCCAAAATATCCTTAGTTGCCACCCCCCTCAAAAAAGCTGTCGAAGTGGCAGTAGCCCTAGTGGAATGAGGCCTAATCCCAGCTAGAACTTCCTTGCCATGATGGGAATAACAGAAAGCAATGCAAAACCCAATCCACTTAGAAATAGTTTGTTTTGACACAGGCTTGCCCTGAGAACTCAAAGCAAAAGAAACAAATAACTGCTGAGACTGCCTGAACCCTTTAGTTCTGTCCAAATAATATCGCAACTGCCTGTGTACATCTAAAGTGTGCAAAATCTTTTCCCCTTTATTTTGGGATTTGCATAAAAGTAGGCAAATAAATAGTTTGGTTTAAAGCCACACTAGAAACCACTTCAGGCATAAAGGAAGGATTAGTACGTAAAGATACCCTATCCTTATGGAAAATTAAGAAAGGCTCAACCGCCATAAGGGCCTGCAACTCAGAAACCCTTCTTGCAGAGGTAATAGCCAACAAAAAGCAGTCTTCCATGATAAAAACTTTAATTCAGCAGTAGCTGCAGGCTCAGAAGGTTGTAGAGTGAGTTTCTGCAACACAAAATTGAGATCGCAAGCAGGAGTAGGAGCTCTTCGGGGGTCTTATATTCTTTGCCCCTCTAAGAAATTGCTTGAACAAAGGATGAGAAAACAATGGTGGGTCACAATCATAGTGAGCCGAAATTGCTGCAGCATGAACCTTAATAGAAGAGAAGGACAAACCTTTGTCCAGTAACTCAGTAAGATATTGAAGAGCCACACTTAAATTAGGCTCAGAAACATCAAAATCCTTTGCTGCACTCCAAAATAAAAATCTCTTCCATTTATCTGCGTACACTTTCCTTGTACTAGGCCTTCTAGCTTCCAAAATAACATTCAAAACTTGCTGTGGAAGTGGAGGCCCACTATGGTTCAAAACAGAATATGCCAGGCTGTTAGGTGCAGAGAGTGAAGCTTGACATTGAGCAAATGACTGTCCTCCTGAGACAACAGGTGTGGAATCGAAGGTAAAGGCCATGGAGGATTCCGTACCAGGCTTCTCAGTAATGGGTACCAATGCTGTCGAGGCCAATCTGGAGCTATCAAAATCATCCGTGGCTTGTCTTGTCTGGCCTTTAGTAGTACCTTTGGGAGGAGAGGCAGAGGCGGAAAGGCATACACATGAAGATTGCTCCAATTGAAAGAAAGAGCATCCACTTTCCAAGCTGTGGGATGAAACCTTTTTGTGCAAAACTTTGGCAGCTGGTGGTTTAGTGGAGAAGCGAACAGATCTATGTCTGGAGTTCCCCATGACACTGTCAATTTCTGAAATACATGAGGATCCAATTTCCACTCGTGGGGATCCATAATTTGTCTGCTCAACACATCTGCTAAGGAGTTCTGTGCTCCCGGCAGAAACCTTGCCTGAAGATTTAGCTGTAAACTGAGAGCAGTCTCCCACAAAATCATTGCTTGCCTGCATAGAGGATAAGAATGTGTTCCGCCTTGCTTGTTGATGTACCACATGACAGTTGTGTTGTCGGTTAGAATCAACACCTGCCCTGGAAGAAGTAAATCCTTGAAAGTTATTAATGCAAACTGGACTGCTAACATCTCTTTCAAGTTGATATGTAGATGTTGTAGTCTGGCAGGCCACTTGTCTTGTATCCACTTTCCATTCAGATGAGCTCCCTAAGCTTTGTCTGAGGCATCTGTCGTTAAAATCTGACTCGCCTCTGGCCGGGTCACAGAGTGTCCCTTGTTTAGGTGACATTCCTGAGCCCACCACAACAATTCCTTTTGAATGCAAGGTATTATTTGAATGACAGTGTCCAAATCCTGGCAGTGCTGTGTCCATACATTTTTGAGATACCATTGTAGCTTCCTCATATGCAGTTTGGCATTGGGAAGCACCAGAATACAAGATGCCATGAACCCCAAGGCTTGAAGGACTGTCCTTGCAGTCAGCCTGGACTGATGAGACAACTGATGAAAGTAAAGGGAAAGATTCTTTTGTTTGTCCGGGGTCAAAAGGCCATCCGGGATGCTGTCTTCTGCCTCACCCCCAGAACGCACATGTCCCGAGAGGATACTAGACTGGACTTTATTCCGTACACAGAATACCCCAGGCATCTTAGCACTGGTATCAGATAATACAAATGATGAAGAAGGTGGTAGTTTTCTTGAGCCAGAATCAGGCAATCGTCCAAATAAGGATAGATCTGTATTCCTTTTAACCTGAGGAAAGCTATCACTGGAGCCAGAACTTTCGTGAACACTCTGGGCAGTAGATAAGCCAAAGGGCAATGCAGAGAACTGATAATGAGAAGTCCCAGCTCGAAAACGCAGATACTTCCTGCAACTCAGTCTGATAGGAACATGAAGATAAGCCTCCTTGAGATCCAAAGTTACCATCCAATGATCTTTGCCCAGCAGAGGTAAAAGCTGCTGTAACGACAACATTTTGAACTTGGGAATGTCCAGATAAGTGTTGAGGATAGATAAGTCCAAAATTGGTCTCCACATGTTCCCTTTCTTTGGTACTAGGAACAGGCGAGAATAAACTCCTAGGCCCACTTCTGGCATAGGGACCGGCTGAATGGCCCCTATTTGGAGTAACAGAGAAATTTGCTTGTGAGCCTCTATCCTTTGCTGAGGAGGAACGTCTGGCATGCCTTTGAAAGGAGGCAAGGTATGGAAATAAAACCTGTAACCGTGGTGTATGATATCCAATACCCATCTGTCTTGGGTAATTAAACTCCAATTTTCTTTGAAAAGTGCCAACCTTCCTCCCAAAGGTGCTGCCAGACGAGAAGGCTCTGGCAGCTGAAAAGGTAGGTCATTGGGTCTGTTTACGAAAGGACTGACCCCTGCCCTCACCCGAAGACTGTGCAGGAGAACTCCCTGTTCTAGGCCTGAAAGAGCCCTGAGCTCTGCCCCTACCACGTCTAGACCTACCCCTAGACTGGGAATCATAAGAAGGATATGTCCACCCCTTAGTAGGCCAATTTCTACTAAACTTTGGCGGCTGAACCTGCAAAAAATCTTTAACAGTCTGCATAGACTTAGCCTTGTCTTCCATTTTCTTTAAAACTGCCTCAACAGGAGAACACATCAGATTGTAAAGGAGCATCTAAAATCCTTGTTTTAACATGATCAGACAAATTCTGATCCCTCAGCCAGGCGTGCCTGCGAAGAACTGACCCAGTGGCAGCCACCCTAGACGAGGCCTGTACAGCATCAAAACCACATTGCAAGGAATGCTTACCCACCTGTTCAGAAACATGTACTAAATCTTGTAACTCTTTACAATCAATACCTTCCGCCAGAGCATCAACCTTAGACTTCAAATGTGAAAGGAGATAGTTTTGGTATTTCAACATGTGAAACTGGCAATTCAAAGCCCTCATAGCTAGAGTGGAAGAAGTATAAACTTTCTTTCCCCATCTATCCAAAGCCCTGGCCTCTGTCTGTAGGAACCGGATTCTTGACAACAGAAGCCTTAACACCTTTAGGCCCCTGACTAACAGTTTCTGGGTCTGCCCTAGGACTCTTAAAAAGATACTTATGAGCTTCAGGCACCCTGTAATATCTATCCGGTTTAACAGGAGCAGGAGGCAAAGAATCAGGATTAAGAGAAGCCTCTGCAAAAACATCTTCCACCACATCCAAAACAGGAGGTATAGCCAAAGGCCTATGCTGGGGTAAAAACAAAAATTCCCTAAGCCTTTTCCTGGAATCAGAGAAGTCCTGACCTTCCCACTTAAAATGCTCCCTCATAGAATGAAGAGTTTCTGAAAAAGAAAAATCCTCAGGAGGAGAAGCAGAAGGAGTAGAATCATCCACATCAGAATCAGATTAAGGAGAATACTCCTGCAAGTCTTCAGCCGAAGACTCTGAAACATCAGAAGCCTGCTCAAAACTCCTAGCTCAGGCTCCACCCTAGGTCTCTTATCAGGAGGGCAAAGAACCCCTAATCAAAGTAATCAAATCTTCTGCCATTTTAAGCATATGCTTCTTGGGCACAGTTCCTGAAGAACTAGGGGTGACACCAACTGAAGCTAAACCTGGCCTGCCTCTGGGAGAAGCCTTGGAAACAGAAGGAGAGGGCCTAACCACCCTAGGAAGGGAGGGGAGTATAGTAACCTGAGAAGCCCCTTCAGCCTGACCTGCCTCCTGAGAGGCCACATCCTGCAATAACAAAGTCTCTCCCTGGGAACCCAAAGAAACCTCGGTGGAACCACCGCTCCACTAACACCTCTAAAGAACCGGCGTCCGGTACAGACGGTTCTTCTAGCCTAGGCTTAACTGCTTTGTCCTTGCGCTTCTTGAAGAAGCGGGCCGGAGCATCCGACGGCATTTTATAATTGCACCGCTTCCCAAAGACTAACCTGGCACAATCCAACCTTCTCTTTATAGTGCGTTATTGAATCTAGCACAAGAGCGACACCCAACAACGTCGTGCTCAGGCCCTAAACAAGGAATACACAAAGTATGATAGTCTCTATGCGGTATCTGTTTCCCACAAGAAATGCAATTATTCACTTTTTCTGACATCCGGTAAACCACTGAGGCAAGAAAAACAAAATATTCCCAACGGGTACTTAGCCAACTTTGACTCGGTCTGAAACTCCGAAATCGAAAAATCTCAGAACGCCAACCGGCACTTGCAATGCTGCTTTTGCATCGGACCATGCGGCAAAAAAGACTGAGGATATGACGTCGGTCATGCGCATTTGTACCCTGACGTCCTGATGTCAGTCAAATGCGCCTTGACCGACGTCAGCCTTATACTTTGATATTCGGGCCGACCGAGGACAGCGGACTACCCAAGTGTAAGGACTGCAGCAATGTGAGATGAAGAACATCTGGTTTCTCCACCATAGGCTCCTAAGAGCTGCATGTTAAATTCTGCAAGACAGCTACTACTGTTAAACGTCCATCTAACCCAGTCCCATACGTACAGTTTACTGACTGACACTACCAGCTCTGCCTAATTTAAAGCTCAGCCTCAGAGGCAGTATCTCTGGTCAAAGTATAAATCATATTTTGTGTCAAGAGACATGAGGCACTTTCACACTCTGCTCATTTCTTTTTACATCCAATAACCAGTTTCTTATTTTATGTTAGCCAAGTTTCAGACTCAACCCCAAGAAATAATTTTGTCACCGAACAACTCAAAGTGCATAAGCATGCTAGAAAACACACACACACACACACACACACACACACACACACACACACACACGTGTCCAAGTGCCATCTGGCAAGAGAACAGGTTTCAACAGTAATGCATGCTTTATAAAGTTATGCACTCACCATAATGTTCTATATTGTTGTCCATCTTGCCCTTCATTCTTACATGTGGGTTCGGAGCTGATCTTCAGCTCCGACTCGTCCAATTACAAAACCTCGAAGTCTCTAAGTTGGCCCATGGCAAGGTAGGTATCCTATAATGCAGTGGTATCAATCCTCAGATCTTGGTTGCTGGTAACTATAATAGAAAGTAGTTATACTGAACCCTCAGGTAAACGATAAAATAGTGAAAGGCCTCCAACATAAGGAAAGAGCAAAATTTCCTACCAGGTCCTCTAGGACTATATGGATGGGGGTAGGTGGGTGGGTTCATAAGAATGAAGGGCGAGATGGACAACAAACATAGAACATTATGGTGAGTACATAACTTCTTTATGTTCTGTAGTCCTATCCAGCCTTCACTCTTACATGTGGGACAGCATCCCAAGCACCTTTTTCCTCGGGTGGCTCACGGGAATACACTCTTGAGCACCGCTGAACCAAAGAAAGCTCTGTCCCTGGAGGCCAAATCAACTTTGTAATGAGTAATAAACGTATGTAGGCTTGCCCAAGTCGCGGCTGCACAAATGCTGTCCATTGAAATTCTGGCTTGAAAGGCAGTGGATGTTGCTACTGACCTGATCGAGTGACCTCCAACTTTGAAGGGAAGTTCCTTGTTATTGAAAGAGGTAAGTTATGCAATTAGAAAGCCAATTAGATAGTGTGATTTTAGAGACTGGTATACCCTTTCTTGCCTCCGAAAAGGATATGAATAACTGATACGACTTCCTGAATTCTTTAGTAGAACCTCAGTTGCCTGTGCACATCAATTTGAAGTCTGTATTCTACCTTGTTGGTATGGTTAGGGAAAAAACACTGGAAATTCAACTGATTGGTTAATATTAGATTGGGAGCAAATCTTAGGGACAAAGGATGGGTTAGTTCGAAGAGAAACCCTGTCTTTATGGAAGATCAAATTAGGCGGTTTGACTGAAACCGCTTGTAGCTCAAACTCTTCTATAGCTGAGGTTATGGCTACCACAAAAATCATTTTCCAAGAGAGGAACTTTAGAGCCCAAGTGAATGAAGGTTCAAAGGGTGGTGAGGTTAAGTGCGATAGGACAAAGGGTTCAAGTCCAAGTGAGGGACAGGTTCCTTAAATGGAGGTCTCAATAAGGAAGTGCCTTTCAAAAAAGCTTTGCACAGTCGATGTGCCATCAAGTTAGGCGTATGCTGTCCTAAGTGGAAACTGGAGAAAGCTGCTAGCCGGACTTTAATTGTGGCAGCGGCTGAGCCTTGCTGGAAGAGATCCAAAATTGAAGAAACTGGAGCAGGGACGGGGTCTATGTTTCTGGTATGCGCCCGAAAAGAAAATATTTTCCATTTATTAGCATATAATTTTCTGGTAGAAACCTTATGACAGGATATCAAGATATGTTTTACTGCTGGAGTGAAATCCTGAAGCCTGACTAAGATTGGAAGTGGAGCAGCCAAGCTATCAAGTTGAGGGCGTGGAGAGAGATTGGGATGGAGCATTTCTGACATGTGTCAGCAGGTCTGGAACTGGGTCCAGAATCCATAGATCCTCCAATAGATGAGGCCAGAGAAAGGGGAACCAAATCTGACGAAGCCAATATGGAGCAATGAGAATAATCTTGCTTCCCCAAGGATTTTGCTTTCTGAATGACTTTCGATAAGTGGGGAAAAGGGTGAAAAGCATAAAGAAGTCCCGAGGGCCAATTGTGAACAAGTGCATCTCTGGGTGTCTCCCCCGGAGGAGGGATTTGGGCAAAGTAGCTTCTGCATTTGGTGTTCATAGGGGTGGTAAAAAGAATGCAGCAAGACTGGCCCCATTTGCAGAAGATCTCTTCTGCTATGTTCTGATTTCGAAATCACTCGTGAGACATCAAAATTGCCCTGCTAAGATTATCGGCTATCACAATGGACTTTTCCGGTATGTGCGTTGCGACTAGAAAGCGTTGGGAAGATATTGCCCACTGCCAAACCCTCTCGAAAGAGTGGGTATGATCTGGTCCCCCCCCTGTTTAATACTATACCACTGACATATTGTCTGACTGGAAAGCAATCACCCCAAGAGGAAGAGTTGAGTGCTTGCAACGCCAGAAGTACTGCTCATCTCTAGAACATTGATCTGCAAATGGGCCTCGTGTTCTTGCCATATGCCTTGGACTGTCTTTCCCAGGTAATGCCCCCTCCAAATCTGGAAACCATCCGTGGTCACAGTAGCAACAGGTTGATGTGGAACAAATGGTCTCCCGATGGTTAACTCGTTGGACACCAACAAAGATCCTTCTTGCAAGTTTCGGTTATTATGACTGGGTGAGAGAAATTTCCTGAAGCGTCCACTGGGAGAAGAGCAATCACTGTAGGATTCTCATGTGCATCCTGGCTACGGGAACGAGGGTTATGGTTGAGGCCACTGTTCCCAGTAGTTTGAGCACTATCTTTGCCTTGACCTTGTATTTGGGAAGAAACAATATCTGTTTGAGATTCACAATTCTGTCGGCAGGAAGGCACGCCATCATTGAAATGGTGTCTACTTCTGTGCCTATAAGGGCAACATGCTGACAGTTCAACAAGGCTGCCTAGCTGAGCACAAATTTGTAGGATCATGTCTCTGGCCTGTTGAAGTAGCTGCCGGATGGTGCCAGTCAGAAGCCAGTTGTCCAGGTACGGAAACACTAGGAATCCAAGAAGTCTCAAGTGAGCCGTTACTACTGCCATGTATTTGGTGAACACTCTGGGGGCTGTAGTGAGAACAAAAGGCAGAGCACAAAACTGATAGTGACTGGCTTCCAGCCGGAAGCGTAAGGGACTCCGATGCGCTGTCCATTTTTATGCGGTAGTAAGCATCTTGGAGGTCTATCTAGCACATCCAATTGCCTTTCCCTAAGAAGGGGGAGTAGAGACTGCAGTGTCACCATTCGGAACTTGGACTTTTTACTGATTCGTTTAGTTTGCTGAGATCCAATATGGGCATCCAGTCCCCTGTTCTTTTTGGTACTATAATGAATCTCTAATAAGTACTGAATCCTAACTGGTCTGCTGGACGGTTTGGATGATTCTTGTTTAGCAACTTTTGGATCTCTACAGTTGCTTGATCCCTGTGATTGAGTGGAACATCCGGGAATTTCCTGGTTCGACGAGGGGGGAGGGGTAGGAAAAGGGTATGGATTATCCACTGGATATTATGTTTTGTACCCACTTGTCTTTTGTGATGTTGTGCCAGGCTTCTGGGTACAAAGATAAATGCCCCCAACTGGCTTCAGAGTAGCACAGTTGGGCCTCCTTTCAGGAGCACTGATAGGGACATCCGTTAAAGGAATCACAGTCGCCCTGGTTCTGCAGACTCCCCTCTGTCTCTAGGACAGTGTCTACCATTACTTCTTCCCCTCTGCCCCTGGGGAAGGAATCACCTCGTGCATCTGGGAAAAATCTCTGGGATTTCTTGAACCACATCTTCAAGACCCTATCCTAAAGGGCAGAAAGGCGGGAAGGGACAGAAATACATACTCCAACAGCAGAGCGTTTTCCCTTCCTACTCACATTTGGTGAATGTATCCTTAACATTTGGTCCAAACAGTGAAGAACCGTCAAAGGGGGCATTTGTGAAGGTAGACAAAGGGTTCCGCAAAGTTACACAAGTACATCCAGCAGTGTCTCCCTCAGGGAAACTGCTGAACCCGCTGCCCTACTCGCTCCACCTGCTGTGTATGATATCAGTCTCATGGAGGAGTTTACTATGGAGTTTAAGGTGGATAACTGAATGGTAACCTTTTCTGGTACCCCCGCAGTTGAAGTACTTTGTAGAGTATCTCCTGGTTCCTTTGGGAGATCTCTCTGAAGCCTTGTAAAATGGGTAAGAATTCAGCAATCTAAGGGTAAACACCGCTGAAGAAAAAACACGCTTCCCATATCTGTCCATCGTTCGAGACTTTGTTCGGTGGATGGACAGATGAGGATGTCTCTGCAAGCACTTTCTTGGTGGCTGCTGCCATCACCATAGCATCTACCAGCACACCTTTTGTCAAGAAATCCTTTTCCTTGGGGTCTGACAGAAATCTGTTTGGCCTCCTAGGGACTGGCTCTATGGTGTCAGGTGATTCCCATGCCTTTCGACTGACCAAATCCATGAGTTCGTCGAAAGGCAGAGACACCAAAGAGGCTAAAGGTTGAGATCAGAAAGCCTTCAGGTACACAGACTCATCAGAAGGAGTGATGGTAGTCCAGCCACCTCTCTGTTTTAGGATCTCAAGGATATCTACAAATGAGATATCAGAGGATGACCATAGGGACCCTACTGACTCCTCGAGTTCAGGTGTCAGAGGTGACAGACTCATCAGGGGGAGTCTACATGCTTCCTCCTGCATGTTTTCTTACGAGGAAGCTCCTCAAAAGGGTATTCTGGGGAGGTCTTGGAAGAATGGGGACCACCCAGAGGATGCTCTTGAGGCTGCGGATTTCTGCTGTCCTGTGGATAGGGTGCCGCCAAGACAAAGTCCTTTGCTTTTGGGAGAAGAAAATCAGCATCCTTGCATAGAGCTGTAGATTTGGACAGCACACTCCTCATCTCGAAGGCAGACTCCCCTGGTTCCAAGGACACCACCGGTTCCAAGAAGCAGAGTTAGCCCTCAGTTCCAGGGAAATCAGCTCCAAAGCCAATGTAGGAACCGGGCTCATATGAGCCGATGCACCGACAGGTAGACTCGGAACCGAAGAGGCTCGGCTCGGGTCAGATAACCTCCCTCTGGGCTGACTGAACTTTGGCTCCTAGGCACTATGGATGGCACCGAGAGTGTCGGAACAGCTATCGGATCTAGTAAGGCCTCATGGGGTGCCAGAGGTTCTACTACAAGCGGTACTGGATGTTCTGGCTCCAACAGACCGGTATGGCTTGGAGGAGGAACAGCAGTGGATGTAAAAGATTCGGACGGCTCCGAAACCAACTGGGCAGGAACAGAGAGCAAATTTGCACCTTCAAAAGTCTGTGCACCACCCTCTCCATCTTCATCTGATAGTTTGCTCCTAGAGGACCTACAGGAAAGGGTTGGTGAGCAAGATCTCTGTAAAATAGGAGGTCTCAAGGTAGGGGAGACCGGAGGAATGTCTGTAGACAGGCTTTGAGTTAAAAGACCCTTTTTCGCCTCCGAAGTTCTTGGGGCACATATAGGCTTCATCAATGGTAATAACCTCAGTCGGCTCCAAAGGCAGTGGAGCCGATGGGGTAGAAGTCGTTTTAGATATTTTTTCAGGAGGTCCAGATTTCTGAGGATGCTGGAGACGGCCTCTTAGCAGTCTTTTCTTTTTGACTAGAGGAAGACTTTGCTGACAGAGGATGAAGAACCACCTAAAGCTTCCTCAAAAGATAGTTTCAGGAGACCTTTCAAAATGACCTTGTTTTTCCTTTCTTGAAGGACTCTAAAGCTAAAAGCATGACAAAAGGTACAGCTCTCTCGTAAGTGAATGGCCCCTAAACAATAGACATATACAGTATGGCCATCCGTAATGGACATTTTTTGATTACATTTTTTGACACTTCTTAAAACCCGAAGGTTTATGATCCTTTTCTTTAAACATACTAGACAACTCTAATGCAGCAGATGTCACAGAAAATAAGAGAAGGGGAATTAGCTAGGTCCTCTAACTTATACAGACCTCAACCAAAGGGATGATAAAGACACCACACAAAAGGAGAAGTAATAGGAGGAGAGGACTAGGTCCTCTAACTGTCCTAGCCCTGCTAAAGTAGAAAAGAAAGCAACAGTATAAGAGGACTAGGTCCTCCAACTTAAACGGGCCTAGCCCAATGAGAAATGAGAGAAGAACACACAACTAGAAAAACCCTTTAGCACACCACACCAGAAAAAGTTAGCGAAGCTACCCAAGCTTAAACACAAATATACACACGCGTAGGGAAATTCCACTATCAAATCAGAAAATGGACTAAAACTAGAAAGACCTTAACAGCAAAGACTCTATATAAACTAATAAACAGCCGATAAAAGGCTCAAGAAAAAAATCTAAGCTACCATTACGGGATACCAAAAGACACACAAGCCTGTGGAAAAACGGCGGCCAAACTGCTGACAAAAAGGCGAAACTATTAAACAACACGTAATATTCACTACGGTCTAAGACTAGTATTCTAACCATATACACTAAGTACTTCCTAACTAAATCCAACTATATACTAATCATAAATGAAAGAAAAACAAAGATGAAAAGTTAATTTAGCCGCGGCCAAGAGTGCCTCTGAACTCGTAAAGCAGCAAGAGATCGGAGGATTGATACCACTGCATTATGGGATACCTGCCTTGCCACAAGCCAAGACTTCGAGCTTTTGTAATCAGCAGAGTCGAAGCTGAACATCGGCTCGGAACCCACATGTAAGAATGAAGGTGAGATAGGACAAAATAACATCACGTTTTATAGAACACATCAGTTATGGTTAAGGAGATGAAAAACTCCACAGTGAAATGCATTTGAAGTTTCAGTACATCCACTAGCAAGCCTAATTTAATTTTGGATGAAGTAAAGAATTCAGACATGCAACAGTGGAAATTCCTTTTTTTTTTTTTTTAATCATAGATGGGTGGAATACTGGTATAGAATTAACAGGATGTAAGAACTAGCTCTGCAAAAATAGCTTTTGCTGATCCATGGGGGGAGCAAAGACAATCAATTTGTCAATCTCAAGGCTTCTCCACTAGCTAGTGTCATGCAGCATCAGTAGTATGAAATGACTAATCTATGCCCAACAATGCATTTTACCAGTTTATCACATAATAATCACATTTAAGTCCTGTGCATGTGCAAGCATTCTGTATACAAAGAAAAAAATTAAAACTTAAATACAAGAAGACATAGGCTCATAGGATGTTACCTAGGCTACTGAACCTAGGGCTTTTACAAGGCTAGCCATTAAAATCCCAATACAATACTAGATGAAAGATATAGTCTATGTCCAAGGTTTTTCCTAGCAAGGACTACCGATGTCCAGGAGAGAAGCTGGGGCAATCCCTGGCAGAAATTTACAGTTTACCATCCAGTCATCCAGGTTGGGCTTAAACAGAGTCATGGAGGTAATCTGCTTGATAGCCTTCCAGAGAAGTGGCACCCTCTGAGATGTAGCTATCTCTCCAGCAGGTTCTATTTATGTCACAGGCTAGATGGAACAGGCAACTCTAGTCCCATTTGACTTATGGATGTGCAGCATTTCCATTAGACTTGGGTCATAGATAGTCCTGTAAATCAGATATAATTCACCTCTAAGTAGTCTAAATGCTAGTGACTACAGTAACAGAGACTTCAGTCTGTCCAGAAAAGACATGCTGGAGACCCTGAATTTTCTTAGTTAGGGATCTCTGAGGTCTCTCAAGTTGCTACACGTGTCTGGTAAAGTACATCCCCACAGGGAGCATTATATTCAATAGGCCTGATGAGGGACGAGAACAGAGGAGTTGTAACCTCTTTTGCTCTTGAAGCGATGCCTTTGCTAATCAGGTGAGCAAAGTAAAATGCCTTCTTCTCCACAGTAGATGCATGGTGGTCAAAGCTGAGGTCACAGTTAACTTGTGTTCTCAAGTCTCTCACTACTGAACTGGTGTTTAGGGTATTCTTGTTTATTTTTACAAATCAGCAGGGACACTTGTTACAGAACAGAATGATGCATTTTTTAGCATTTAGTTTAAGACAGTTGCTTTGGGACCAGTCTTTGGTCTGTGTAAGCCCCACTTAAAGTACGCCGACATCGCTGGGGGGATTACAATGGCACCGAATTTGCAACTGTCCGCAAACTTGATTATCCACAACCCCTCCACTTTGGCCTGATCGTCTGAGAGGTATATGCCAAACAAGAGGGGGCCCAGCACTGACCCCTGTGGGATCCCAATGGTGACAAGTCTGCTGGTAGAGGTATAGTCTCCCACTTTGAGTATTGTCAATCAGACAATTTGCAACCCACTTGACAACACAGGGACTGAAATTCAACTGGGTTAGTTTGTCAATGATATCGGAATGTGGATGGCATGTCCCTGCACTGGTCCAGTAATCAAAAAGCCTCAATCCTCAGCACTGGTAACAGTGAGGGATGTACAAAATGGGAGGATAACAAGTACACACACACAGTAAAGTACAACTTCCCTTAAGAGCACACAGAGATCAGTCAAGTCTGGGGCTGGTTTCTCCCTCTTTCTCCAGATCCCCAAATAAGACCCCCCCCCCACTGGCGCAACTATAGGGTCAAGATCTCAGCAGAGTAGCTAAGCTAAGACCTCCGGCACTCTCTCTGTCCAACCAGTGCATCATCTCCCTGTGCAAGGAGCTCACACACACACACTGGGGAAAGTCTGGCACAGTTTTACTAGCTATGTTTACTTATCAGCTACTATAAGGCCCTTACAAAGGGTCTCCAATCCTACTGTGTAGTTACTATTAATCCAAATGATAGTGTTAACCAAGACTTGCAAGGCTATTTAGGAGTGGCCTGCACAGTGTCACCAAATACTTATGCAAGTACTCGAAGAGCTTAAATATCTCTAAACAAACCAGCCACAATTAAAAGGTTTAAATATATTTAATAATTAAAGAACACAACAATACTCAGTCCACACACACACACACACACACACACACACACACACACACACACACACACACACACACAGTTACTTCAGAGTTCAAGATCACAGGAAATATTTTAAAACATTGCAGGACAGTCTCAAATACAGAAAACATCTAAATTAATCTTTACTATATTCCTATCTATATCTAAGAGAAATTACTGCACTCTGGTTACTTACTATTAGCAAGGCAAGTGCAGATGATGGTGATGATGGATGTTTCCAGGTCAAAGACAAAATACAAAATTCCCAGTCTCTCTGAGAGTTCTTAAATTAATAATAAACATTACTGCCGGGTTAGCTTGGATGACACTGTCACCTGACTTCAGTTCCCAGGTTAAACAGATACTAACAGAATTTTAACATCTCTGTGCGAGAAGTACATACCTCTCAGAAGTTTGCAGAACTTGGAAGCTGTAAAACAATAAAACACTTTTACATATCAAACCTAGTAATTACTTGTTTCAAGATGATACAAAAACGTCTAGCTCTAGACATTGTGTCTGCTGCTGAACTGAAACTGAGAGAACACAATTGTAACACTAATTTCAACTTATTTTCTTGAAGTTTTGCAAGTTAACTGTGTTCCAGCTTCTGCTATTAAAACATCCATTTGCACAAGTATACACTTTCTATACATTTCTGTTCTTTTCCCATAGGGTACACTGTGGGACACATCCTTGAAGCTCAGTACTGTACAAACCCTGTTCAACACGCGCTTCTGCACCAGTAGTTTAATACACAAAACATATAGTTCTCTTACATCTGTAATGACAAGCATATGAAATGTTGATATTCACAAATGACATGCAATTACTTACAAAATTCCAGATAGCTGGGCTGGCAGTGTTACAGTGGGATAGCATTGAAGGCCTTGGCCAAGTCAAAATAGGTTCTTGTGCATGGCTTTGCCCTCATTTATGGCTCAGGTCATTTTCTCCAAGTAGTCCACCAGGTTTAGCAGGCATGACCTGCCCTTGACAAAAATGAACTGGGATGGATTCAGGGTTTGGAGGTCACCTATATCCTTATTTAGGAGGTCCATAAG
The DNA here is from genome assembly GCF_019279795.1 of Protopterus annectens. Taxonomy (NCBI): domain Eukaryota; kingdom Metazoa; phylum Chordata; order Ceratodontiformes; family Protopteridae; genus Protopterus; species Protopterus annectens. The sequence goes on from NC_056743.1 coordinate 646,296,437, forward strand.
GATTCATTCCATTACCTTACAGATGAGGCTGGCTAAATTTATGGGTCTATAATTACCCGGGTATGTTACTGAGCTACCCTTGCAGAGCGGAATAACAGTAACAGTTTTCCATTCAGTGGGGACAAAGCCAGTATTCGGGCTGTGGTTGAACACAGTGCCTAATGGAGTAGCTAGCTCTTGTTTTAGAGCATTAAGAACAAGGCCCAGAATGCCATTTGGTATCATGGAGGCTGCGTTCTTAGCCTTGGAGACAGCATTAATGACTTGCTCTTTGGAGATGCAGGGAGGAGAATATGAAGACATGGTTTATGGTATGCTTGGGGGGGGGGGAGCGAAATTTTCACGAAACCAGTTTGCTAGCACATCTGCAATTTCCACAGGTTCAGTGTGTGTGATGCCATCCACAATTAATTCAGCACATATCAGAGTCCTACCTTTTACGTTGTGGACTTAGCTGAAGAAAACCTTAGTGTTATCCTTGGTTACGGTTGCTAAATTTTTCTCCTAGTTGCTCTTTAAAGACTTTACGAGTTGATTTATCTTCTTGTTTTAGCAGAGGAGAGAGTACTCTTCCAATTCTGGTTTCTCAATTTTGCATTTTTACACAGCAACTTTTCACTTATTGTATAATTTATTAATGCCTAGACATCCACCAGGATGTTTGTTTGAGGATCTTGCTTTAATCCTATCCGGTACTGCTGTGTCTATACATTTGTGTAGATGTTTATACAGGGCATCAGGGTATACCTTAGTACAGCAGTCAATGCAATCTGTGGAAACTGGAGCTTGGAAGTCTATTATACCGTGCAGAGGGTATTGTTAGCTTTGGTGAAGTCTTTTAGTCTGACTTATCCTTTGGGGAGTACTGGTGCTACTGCTACTTCAAAAATTACTGATTTATGGTAGGATTCGAGGCGTTGCATCAGTCACACATATTGGTAAGGACCAGGTCTAGAATACTGGATCCTCTTGTGGGATGGTGCACTATTTCAAGGCATCCGAGTTAACAAAGTCCAGGAACTTTTGCATGAATGAGTTTGGGTTCATATAAAAGTTTCCCATTTAATAGGACAGTTGAAGTCACTCATAACTAGGGCGTTGGGTTGTACCTCAAATTGTCCCAAGTAGGTCTAAATAAGCTGCATGGGCATCTTGGTTCATTAAAAGGGACCTGTAACAGACACTTACCTGAAAAGGGGGGGGGGTCATATCCACAGTAATTTGGACTTGGGAGTAGCTCCAGAGAGTTTTCTTGTCTGCTTACACTTAGTTTTCAATATTTTTATGCCACTACTTATACATATTAATTGCTTGCCTCATTTAAATAAAAAAGTGAAGAGATTCTTAAAACTTTACTTTTTTTTCTTTTTTTTTTTTTAAAGCATAAACTGGGATACCAGATTTTGTTTATCATCTTTGCTGGTCACTGCATACTGTAACACTATTAATTAGCTCAGTTTTAATGTAGTTATTTTTTTGAGATAGTGTCACCCTGGAAAAGAAAAAAAAGATGACTTTCATCATCCCTCAACCTCCAACCTTTTAAATTAGACTCTTCAAGTACCAATGACCTTGGAATGAGAATAGGGAGAGGGTGGATGCCAAAGGTTCTCATAAGGGGTTCAGGGTGCTTTCCCCCAAAAACAGTTTCCATTGGGCATTTGTTTGCATGACAATTTCTTAAGAGTCTTTTTGGAATGACTCTTTATGAACTCAAGGAAATAGTGCAGTTTAAGCAAATATGTTCTGAGGATTAGGAATTGAACAAACAGTGGAACCTCTCTAAGGCACAAAAATCACAACTTTATCATGCTGCTACAGATCAAGATTGTGAAAACTCCAAATGGTCAAAAAACATAGGTTGGACTACAATGCTGCAACCATCTCCAAAGTTACAGGTCTATACTTTAGAAGCAAATCAGGACCTCAACACTTTTTTATTTTCCATTTGTGTGTCTATTCTTTAGTCTGGTAGTTAATGCAAGGGTTAATGTTATGAGCTGTTAAGTTGCTTTCTGTACTACAGTGTTGGATTCCCTCATGCTCCTTTTTTGCCTACTGTGTGGCTGAGCAAATCACAACTGGATAGTACTGTGGAAAAGTTAGAATACTGGGATGGGTTCCTCGAGAATATCATGGTCCATGTGCCAAGAAACTACAGAGAATCCTCAGATTTTATAAAGTCTTGATACAATTCCCCAACATCAGCAACAGTAGAGAAGTACTGAAATGTTGTATTGTGTTTTCAAGGAGAATTTAAGTAGCAAATGCAAAACTACCCTTCTGGTTAATAAATAAGATGCATACCCTGTGGTTGCATGGCTAATTTAAGTTTCCAATTAAAATACTGAAACTATCAAAGCAACAACACTTCTCATCAAAATACACATTTCTCTCAAACAGCTTTCAATATGTTACTCCAAATTAACGTTTTATGCCCAATTCTTAAGGGAAAAAAAGTTATACAAATGGTTTACATCATGCTCCACTGCAGATCTGAACATTCTGAAGGCACACACTGCACTAAAAATGGAACATATTATTCTCTAACCTGTGAGAAACAGTAGCGTACATATCTGTGGGGCAGAAAGAAATGGCTGTTTAACTAGCCATATTGATATGTTACTTTTCAAAGCCAATAATGATAACTTTGCTGAATGTTGCTCGTCTCATATTTAACCTTTTTGCTGTTCTCGGGTTGCAACAATTTCTATGGTTTGGACTTCAAAGCGGCCGGCACCTCTGCACAGGAATGCAGCTTCAGTAGATTTCTGTTGAAATGCTAATGGATGCAATTATGATCGCCAGAACAACAAACCTTAAATGACAGATATGGGCAACATATACAAAGTCCAAAACTAATGTACCTCAAAGTATTCTACTTATTCCATTGTACAGTAATATAAAACCTAAAGAGTTAAATATTCCAATGTTAAATCAAAGTTAACAGATCATTCTAATTAAAAGAAATACACAATTTAAGAGTTACAAATTAACAATAGTGCATGACGCACTGAATCACTTGACATTTTCCAAAAATAGCCAAGAAATAATGGCTACAAACTTCAAAGACGCTGATAAACTGTATCGAAAACCACAGAAAGGTCTCAAATAACTGTTTTACCACTTGATTTTAGACAGATGCCTAAAGAGCAAACAATGTTATCAGGTACAAACAAAATCAAATACAGTGACATTCACTTAGAACAATGAAAGCATATTTAACAGCCAAAACAAGATGTCAAAATGCCAGTACACTAGTCTGTCTGCAGAAACCATAGGGTAATTATCTTCATAAAAAATACACCAGCAAAAGAAAAACCATAACACAATCATTTTATACAAGAGTGGTAAGTGGTGTAAATCAAACTAGCAAAACAGTTGTGATCTACCAGAAAAATACCGAAGGAAAAAAAAGTCAACCAAGTTAATAGCAACAGAGAACAAGAAATAATCATGAACATTACTAATGTGTACATTGTTAGTGCAACACAAAAAATGGCTTCTGAAAAGCATACTTACATTCACAGGCCAGTTTCATTTCTTTATGATAATGAGCATGCTGTTAAAGCACAGTAATCATAACTATAGCTATTCAGGGTCTATATTATAACGAATGACCAAATGATCGAACGCTGTTATATCGAACTCTAGTTCGAATTCACAAGATATGGAACAATCAGAACAGCGATTTTTTTCTCGGGGGGGAGGGGGGACAAAACATTAAAGTGGGGGGCTTTGCCCCCCCACCACCTCTACTTAAATATACCAACTCTGAGAATGCACTACATTGCCGAAAATGGCAAAGTGACAAAACGGCCAAGCGACTTCTTTCCCAGGGAAAGTATTTGCTTATATGCCACTTCGTCATTTTGCCTTTTCGACATTTCAAGTTCGACCAAGAAGCATTCAACAAAATGAGTCTTCGGTTATCTGATAGAAGCCCAATATTCACATGCAAGAGTCATTGCTGCAGAACATTCATAAAATTAATGGAAGTTAGCCGCTGGCAACACCTGACTTTCAGGAACAGTCTGGAAGGCTTAAATAGGGTGAGGTCTTTCCCAACACTACTGTACAAGGAAACCCTAGCTACAAAAAACATGTGGGTAAACAGTGTTATCTGCCATTTTTTTTTCATGCTGACTTCTGAAAAGTAAAGTTTCCAGCAAGCAAAACCTTCTTACATTCTAAACCTGAAAGCTTGAACTAAGTGAAGTGCAATCACACTAAAATTCTTAAGTAGACAGTTTTTTTTTTTTAAACCAGTTTATAAAAGAAACATGCACACACAAGTCTATGTAAGCAACTATACTACCCTCAAATGCACACACACATACATGCACTGACAGGCATGACACCAGACAACTATGCAAGCTATGGCTTGCCCAAGGTAACAGAATGGAGCCGACAGACCTCTTTGCAGGAATGAGGTTTCTATTTGAAAATCTTTGGTTATGGCAAGTACCTTTACACAGCTGTTCATCATAAGGGATTATTGCTGCGATGATGCAATACAGTAACTGACCATCAACAAAAGTGAATGACCTACACATGTCCTGCAACACTGACATGGAAAGGCCACCTCCTAAACTGACAGCGTTTAGAAAAACACGGAAAGGATGCCTAGAGTGGTTGCAATACAACTGCTGTGGGCAGTGATGTTTTTAAATGTTGAAATGACTATCGCAAGCTGACCCCTTGAGTGTGCCATAACTTGTACAGCCAAGGTCTCACTATATTAAGCAATTTACCAGCCATCTACATAATGTACTTAACTTACAAGTTGTCATTGCTTGACCACCACAAGGAAACAAAATGAAAAAGTCTGTCTTAATTAGTTAGATCTAGTAGGTTCATAGGATGATACTAGGCTATTGGCCCAGAGGCCCTTACAAGCCTAGCCAAGAATTTTCCCCATGTTCCCTGGCAATAACTTAGTCGCATATGATATCCATGGTAAGCAAAATCCTCACTCTCCTATTCTTAGGCTTTGGGCAAAAGACTGATAACTACATGGAGTGAATGAAGAACAGCTCCAAAACCACCTTGGGAAAGAAGCACTATTTTCAGGGATACCCTGTTCATTTGTGAATGTCTTCCAAATGCAGTTTCCCTCAAAATGCTCTTATCTATACAACTCGAGGGAGTCTGTGAAAAACGCAGGACACCATCGCCAGAATCTAAGTAACCAGTGAGTCAAAGAACTGCCACAGTACATAACACAAGGAGAAAAGGCACCCAGAATTATAGTGCCAATTCCATGTCTTATTACAGGAAACAAAAAGGATACAATCAGCCTGGCAAGATCTAATAAAGTAATTTCTAGGTGTAGCAATTTACAAACACATGGAACTGGCAGAGAACTTGGCATTGCATAAGCCAACAATATATAAAGAAATGTTTCACTTTCAAAATTGTCCTAATCATGGGGCATGAGCTTTCCAATGACATTAACAGGATTGTGAGGAATGTCTTCATCTTAAGCATATATCCAGCCTTAGGCATAAGCCAACTAGACGGCCGCCTAGAGCACCACTCTAGTAGGAGGAGCTTTTCCAGTATTTATTCGGAGTAGATAGACTGGAATGGGGGCACTGGGTGGTGTGGTGGGGGCGCCGTGAAGCCCTTTTGCCTAGGGTACCAGTGACCTAAGGCTGCTCCTAGTTAAGCACAGTATGCATGCAAAATTGAAATGGTTAGATGATGCTCTACACAATTTCTTATAAACAGTGTTATGCCAATGTTTAAGCTGACTGAACACAGACAAGGGTAACTTTGGAGACATTTAAACACAGGACCTTTTAACCATGACACAGGTTAAAGAAACTCTTTCTGAAGAATGAACTTAGTTCTACAGTTGTAGCTCTCAAATGTGCCTGATTTTGCTTATAGTTCTGCCACATCCCCTCAAAAAAAGTTTGATGCTCCCGGTAAATCAGAGTTACAATCAAATATCAGAATTTAATACTTCTTATTGATCTAAAAATGTATGTAGATGTAGAACCTGTACTGCTATTTAGAAATTACTACAGTTCTCTTAAATTAATAGATTTTGGCTTTATCCAAAAATCTTGAGCAAAGAAGTCAATTTAATCCTATGTAAACACTGACTGGTACAGTAACTACAGTTTACAATCATGTGTAGAAACTATACAATTCAATAAATAATGAAACAAAAATCAAGGGGTCAGCTTGAGGATCCAGTACTGTGGATTTGTTCATTTAATGCTGCTGGTACCTTTAACACTACTTCAGCATTCCTTGGAAAATCATCATAGTTCAGTCTTTTGACATCTTCAAAAGGGAAGTGTGTGGAGAATAGATTCATGATAGTTTATCAGCACTTACCAGCGGTAACTGGTCTGCTTTTACAGGAGCAGAGGTTACAAACAACTTGAAAAACTAAAACAGTGCAGAAACACACCATAACAGTAAATGTTCAAGTAGGTTATTGCTGCAGCATTCTAACTGCCTGTGACTCAGCTACAGGCATTCCCATCCAACTGTCTAGCCTTCCATAGCAAAGAGTACAGTTATGTAGGAACTTGCCATAACAGTAGAGGTCACAGCAGATCACTATTGCAGTAGTCCAACTACTGGAAATTAGAAGTAGGTGTCACAAGGCTTCCAGAACTCAGGACACCTTTCCCTAGGCCCAATGGATGTCTTTCCCCAGGTAATGTGAAGAGCTCCAAATATAAAGCCAGCATTCACCAATACCATCCTAGATCTTTCTTACCCGGGGAGGAGATGCAAAATAAGAGACAGGATTCTAAGAGTGACAATAAGCTGAAGGCCTGAACTTGCTCAGAAGGACGGAGAGACAGCCAGCTAGCATCCCCAGCCAGCTACTCAAAACCAAACAGACATAGGCCCTAGGCAAGGGGGTGGGGGAATGGAAAGGAAGTTTGAAAGTCAGACGTACCCCACTTCACCCCATCCCAGGATGCCTACAATCCAGAGAGGTTGACAAACTGGAAGGAATGGTGGGAGTAGTGTGTTACGGCAAAAGTGATCTCCTTCATAATCATCGATTACGTTAAATTCCTACCCAACTCCGCCATGTTCTTCACTAGATCACTCTTACAATAGTCTTTACTAATGTAACGATTCAGTACCTCAGGATAAAGTACAATTGTGTACACTTACCATAAATGTAGATGTTAGAGTGTATTCAACTGTTGCAGTCATCACACTTGGGTTATCTGCCTGCAGGTAGTCCTCAGTCGGCCCAAATACCAGAGTCTTGGGATTTCTGCGTCGGATGCTGTTACCTCATCCATGACACCAGGTTGTCAGGGGTATAAAACATGCAGCTGATGACATTACATCAGTTTTTCTTGCCCCAGATGTCTGGAGCCCCGAAAATAGGAAGCAATCAAATGGTGTGGAACATCTCCAGTAAAAAATAAAATACCATTTCCATAAGATATGGCCAAAAAAGAGGATAGGTAGAAAGTACAGAGAAAGACAGGGGGCTGGAGGGAGGGTAAAGTACAGTTTTGTACCTACCATAAATGTAGATGTTCGAGTGTTCATCTTGGGTTATCCTGTCGTCAGGCGGTCCCGCAGTCAGCCGGATTTCCAAAGTCTTGGTCAGACGTCGGTTGCTGTCGCCTCATCCCGGACGTCAGTGCGCCAGGGGTACATATATTGCAACAGACGCCATTTTCTTCAGTTTTTCTTGCCCCAGATGTCAGGTGCCCCCAAAAAGGTGATCCAAATTAGTACCAAAAGGTGTGAACACTGTACAAACACAAAATCCCTTCAGCTATAAGCAAATACATCAGAAAGGCATAGCAAAGATTTAGGCAGTAGATCAGAGGGGTTGGAGGGAGGGTAACCTGGACTGCAGCAGGGTGAACACTCTAACATCTACATTTATGGTAGGTACAAAACCGTACTATGTTCATCATGTTACCCTGCTGCAGTCATCACACTTGGGTTGAGTCTCAAAGCTAAGGTAGGGTGGAGGCATCATAGAGAGTTAGTGGAGGCAATGAGGCCCTGCAGAACTGCAGTGGTGAAGCCTGCCCTGGACTTAGAATAAAGAGGTAAGTGATGGTGTTTGGTGAAGGTGTGTACAGAACTCAAAGTTGCAGCTTCTAAAATTTCCTTGGTAGGAACCACCCTGAGAAAGGCTGTAGAGGTAGTAGCTGTTGCCCTGGTAGAGTGGGATCTAATGGTAGGAGGAACTGGTTTCCCATGATGGGCATAGCAGAATCATATGCAATGGCCTATCCATTTAGAAATAGTTTGCTTGGATATGGCCCTCCCTTGAGAAGCTGTAGCATAGGAAACAAAGAGCTGGTCAGTTTTTCTGAAAGCCTTAGTTTTATCCAAGTAGTAACAAAGCTGCCTGTGAATGTCCAAGGAATGCAGGAGTCTCTCACCTTTGTTCTGTGGATTGGGGAAGAAAGTGGGTAGGTGGATGATTTAATTTAAAGCTACACTGGAAACCACCTTAGGTATGAAGGAAGGATTAGTTCGTAGAGAAACTCTGTCTTGATGAAAAATGAGGAAAGGTTCCACTGCCATAAGTGCCTGTAGTTCTGAGACTCTCCTAGCAGAAGTTATTGCCAGGAGCAGGGCAGTCTTCCAAGATATGAACTGAAGGTCTGCAGAAAACTTGGTTCAAAGGGAGGTAGCGTTAGTTTTTCCAGAACAAAGTTGAGGTCCCATGTTGGTGTAGGGGCTCTTCTAGGTGGTCTAATGTTTTTTGCCCCTCTGAGGAACTGCCTTAGAAGAGGATTTGAAAATAAAGGTGGATTCGTGTCGTAGTGAGCTGAAATAGCTTAAGCATGGATTTTAATTGAGGAGAAGGAAAGTCCTTTATGCAACATCTCAGCTAAATACTGCAGAATGTGAGTCATATGAGGCTGAGTTGTGTCTTGGCCTTCAGCTTGGTTCCAAGCACAAAACCTTTTCCATTTGTCCGAGTAAGCCTTCCTGGTGCTTGGCCTCCTGGCCTCTAGAACAACATCCAGTACTGCTTGTGAAAGAGGGACTGGTGGGATGTTTAATTGATTTGCCATGCAGCCACGTTTAAGGTTTTGATCTGGCTGTGTAGAATCTGCTTGTCTAGCTGCATGAGCAAATGAACTATTTGAGGCAATATCCATGGTGGGCTGTGAGCCATATTCTTCAATAGCGGGTACCAGTGCTGGCGTGGCCAGTCTGGGGCTATGAGATTCAGTCGAGGTTTCTCCTTTTTGACCTTCAAAAGAACCTTTGTGAGAAGAGGAAATGGAGGAAAGGCATATGCCGTCAGGTTTTTCCAACTGAAGGAGAGAGCGTCCACTTTCCAAGCTTGATGGTGGAATGCCCTTGTACAAAATTTTGTCAGCTGGTAGTTTTGAGGACTGGCAAACAGGTCTATATTTGGTAGACCCCATCTTTGAGTTATCATTGTAAATATTTGTGGGTCTAGCTTCCACTCATGGGGATCTTTGATGTTTCTGCTTAGGTCGTCTGCCAATGTGTTTTTCTGTCCTGGCAGGAACTGAGCTTGTAACTGGCCAGAGCTGTGTTCCATAAGATTATTGCTTGCCTGCAAAGAGGGTAGGAATGTGTGCCCCCTTGTTTATGTACCACATTACTGTGGTGTTGTCCGTCTTTATTGCAAGTTGTCCTGGCTGTAGTAGATCCTTGAAGGCTGTCGGAGCTTTCTGTACAGCTAGCATCTCTTTTTGGTTTATGTGCAGTTTTCTTTGTTCTGCAGTCCATAGGCCTTGAATGCATTGCCCTGCCATGTGTGCCCCCCCCAGGCATAGTGTGAAGCATCTGTTGTGATAGTTTGCCTGCGTGGGGGCAAGGTGAAAGGCTGACCCTTGTTGAGGTGACATGCCTGTGCCCACCATAGAAATTCCTGTTGAAGGCAGGGAATGAGAGATATCACTGTGTCCAAACTGTGGCTGTGTTGAGACCATACGCTTTTTAGGTACCACTGTAATTTCCTCATATGCAGTTTTGCAAATGGTATTATCAGAATGCAAGATGCCATGAAGCCCAACGCCTGCAGAATTTTTCTTGCAGTTAACTGGGTCTTTGTTACCATTGTCTTGAAATATTGAGTCAGTTGTAATTGCTTGTCTGGTGTAAGATAAGCCTTCTGGGCCGTTGTGTCCAAGCTGGCACCCAGGAATGTCTTTTTGTGAGGGTACTAGTTTTGACTTCTTTTCATTTACTGTGTACCCCAGACAATTTAGTAGATGCTTCACAAAAGCCAGATGTTGTAAGAGAATGTATTTTCTTTCTGCTTGGATGAGGCAGTCATCCAGATATGGATATATTTGAATTCCTCTGTCTGCAGTATGCAATTACTGGCGTCAGGCATTTTGTGAATACTCTGGGCGCAGTAGATAAGCCAAAGGGCAGTGCAGAGAATTGATAATGGGTTGAACCTGCAATGAAACTGAGGTATCTTCTGCAACTTTGTCTGATAGAGACATGCAGGTATGCCTCCTTGAAGTCCAACGTCACCAGCCATGCTTCCTTGCCCAACATGGGAAGTAGCTGCTGTAGTACTATAGCATCTTGAATTTGGGAACTTGTAAGCGTTTAGAATTGAAAGGTCCAGAATTGGTCTCAAAGCATTTTCTTTTCTGGGTACTAGGAAGAGGTCTTGAGTAAAATCCTTGGCCTTGCTCTTGAGTTGGTACCCTTTGAATGGCTCTCATGGCCATGAGAGCTGTAATTTGTTTTGAGCCTCTGCCCTTTGATTTTGTGGCAGGATTGGCATTCCTCTTTATTGGCAAGGTGTGAAAGTGGAATCTGTATCCTTGTAAAATTATGTCTAGGACCCATTTGTCCTTTGTGACCATATGCCAGTTGTCTGCAAATAATGCTAGTTTTCCCCTCAAGGGGGCTGACAAAAGAGCTTTGTTTGGCCAGCTGAGGTGCAAGTCATTGAGTTTGCCTTCTGGTGGGTTGAGACCTGTCTTCTCCTCCCTTCTGGGTTGGAGTGCCCCATTGGCGAGGCTTATACTGAGCTTGTAGTTGTCCTATGCCCCTTGGGCACCTGTATTTACCCGTCTGAGGCCCGTCAGTGGCTGGAAAGGACCAATTTTTTGTTGGCCAGTTTCTGCTGAAGCGAGGGGGTTGTACTTGTAGGAAATCTTTGACTGTCTGCATTGATTTTGCCTTAGCTTCCATTTTCTTTAAAACGACTTCTGCTTTAACACCAAAAAGAACATCCTGCTGTAAGGGAGCATCTAGTAGTTTTGCTTTAACATAATCAGGCAGACTTTGTTCCTTTAACCAGGCATGCCTACGTATAACTGATCCAGTGACAGCTGCTCTGCAGGAGGCCTCTAAAGAATCAAACCCACATTGTAAGGTATGCTTGCCCACCTGCTCGGTGGCGTGCAAAAAATCCTGTACTTCTTTCCTTTCAGATTGTTGAGGTAGGGTGGTTATCTTTTGTTTTAACAGAGATCAGAAATTGCTGATACTCAAGCATATGAAACTGACAGTTTAGTGCTCTCATAGCTAAAGTGGCTGAGGTGTAAACCTTTTTCCCCCCATCGGTCTAGTGCTCTTGAATCCCTTTCAGAAGGTACTGGATTTTTAGCCATGGAAGCCTTAAGCCCCCCTTGGGACCCTGGGAGATAGTCTCTGGGTCAGCTACTGGGCTTTTGTAAAGGAATTTGTGGGAATCAGGTACTCTGTAGTATCTGTCAGGCTTGGCTGCGGCAGGAGGTAGAGAGTCAAGGTTGAAACTGGATTCTAAGTAGACATCATCCACAATGTCTAAAACAGGAGGGATGGCTAGAGGTCTGTGTTGGGGGAGTAAAAGAAACTCTGAGCCTTTTCCTGGAATCAGAGTAATCCTGACCTTCCCAGTGAAAATGTTCCCTCATAGTGTGTAAAGTTTCCCCAAAAGAGTAATCTTCTGGAGCTGAAGCTGAGGGAATAGAGTCCTCAGCATCAGAATCTTCATAAGGAGAGAAGGAATAGTCTTGGTCCTCAGAGGAATCCAAAAAAATAGACAGTTGCTCAGAGGAAGCAGAATCTTCCTCTTGTCTAGGCCTTTTGTCAGGAGGAGGCTGTGAACCCCTGATAAGAGAAATCAAATCTTCAGCCATTTTGAGCATCTGTTTCTTAGGCATAGGGCCTTGAACAGGAGACTGAAGTGAAGTCTTTTTTGATTTAGAAGGAGTCTTCGACTTGGAAAACGTTTTGACTAAGAGTCGTCTGTCTGAAAACGCCTTCAGAAACCAATGGCGTTTCAGAAGTACCGACATCCTTGGAAGGTAAATCGTCGGAAGGGCTTGAAATAAAAGGCTGCATCGGCCTAGTACATTCCGTCAAAATATCTGTAGCGGTTTCGGGTTCCAGAACTGCGGTAGTCAGAGGCTGCGTCAGAGCCTCACTGATAACCGGAGACCGGATCAACCGAGGCCTCGGAATCGGGCTTAGGCCTGGGCTGTCGGTCCTTGTCCCTGTGCTTTTTGTGCACGCCGGTAGTCGGTAGCTCCAACGGCATGTTATAGTTAAATTTTCTACCAAAAAAAGTGTTGTGCGAAATCAAATCATCTTTTAATAGTACGTTTATTAAATCTAGCACAAAAACGACAAGAAGTGACGTCGTGATCAGGGCCTAGGCAAGGTATGCAATAAGAATGAAAATCCTTATGAGGTATTTGCTTCCCACAAGAAATACAATTGATAACTTTTTCTGACATCTGTCTGAGGTAAGAAAAGTTTCCCCAATGGGGTACTTAGCTTTATAGAAGACTTGGGTGTGAAATTCAAATTCGAAAAGCTCAGGAGTCGGCCAACCGGCACTTGCGAAAAATACAGTTTTGTACCTACCATAAATGTAGATATTCGAGTGCTCATACAGCTGCAGTCATAACAGATGGGTTATCCTGCCGTCAGGCGGGTCCTCGGTCGGCCGAATTCCAAAGTCTAGGTCCGGCATCGGTTGTCGTCACTTATTCCCTGACGTCAGTGCGGCAGGGGTATAAAAGAGCTAGCCGACGCCATCTTCTTCAGTTTTTCTTGCCCCAGATGTCAGGTGACCCCAGAAGGAAGGCAAAACATAAACTTATGTAATCATGCAATATAGAATAATCAAAAAACAGTAGTTGCAAGCAAATTCACCATAAAGGAATACCCCAAATAGGTTGTATGAGAAGGTGTATGTCATAAGGCCTGTCCTAAGAGGGGATGGAGGGGGGGAAACCTGGACTGCAGCTGTATGAGCACTCGAACATCTACATTTATGGTAAGTACAAAACTGTACTAAGTTCATCGTGCATACAGCTGCAGTCATAACAGATGGGAAGAATCCCAAAGCTAAGTAGGGGTGGCAGGTACTAAGTGGAACTAGGAGGAGCAAGGATGCCCTGCAAGACTGCTGTGGCAAATCCCGCTCTAGATTTAGAATAAAGTGGAAGGTGATAGTGTTTGGAGAAAGTGTGCACTGAACTCCAAGTGGCTGCTTCCAAAATGTCCTTGGTAGGAACCCCCCTGAGGAAAGCTGCAGAGGTAGCTGTGGCCCTTGTGGAGTGGGATCTGATGTTTGAAGGCACAGCTTTTCCATGAAATGAGTAACAAAAGCGTATGCAGTGGGCTATCCATTTTGAGATTGTCTGTTTGGAGATAGCCTTTCCTTGAGCACCTGTAGCATAGGACACAAAGAGTTGCTCGGATTTCCTGAATGGCTTTGTCCTGTCCAAAAAATAACGAAGTGGTCTGTGAATGTCCAAGGAATGCAGTAGTCTTTCCCCTTTGTTTTGTGGGTTAGGGTAAAAGGTAGGTAAGTGGATAGTCTGATTCAAGGCTACACTGGACACTACCTTTGGCATAAAGGTAGGGTTGGTTCGTAAGGAAACTCTGTCCTGATGGAAAATTATGAAAGGGTGCACAGCCATGAGGGCCTGTAGTTCCAAAACCCTGCGTGCTGAGGTGATAGCCAGAAGGAGGGCTGTTTTCCATGACAAGTATTGTAGTTCTGTTGAAGCAGCTGGCTAAAATGGGGGAAGGGTCAGCTTTTCCAATATGAAGTTGAGGTCCCAAGCAGGGACTGGTGGTTTCCTTGGGGGGTTTATATTCTTTGCCCCTCTGAGGAACTGTCTTAAAAGAGGATGAGAGAATAAAGGAGGATCTGTGTTGTATTGTGCATAAATGGCTGCAGCGTGGATTTTGATGGAGGAGAAGGAAAGTCCATTGTTTAACATCTCAGTTAGGTACTGTAAAATTTGTGGTAAATTTATTACCCAAGGATTCTGGCCCTTTTTCTGATTCCAGGCACAAAATAGTTTCCATTTGGCGGAGTAGACTTTTCTAGTAGAAGGTCTTCCGGCCACCAGGATGACGTCCTGCACCTCCTTGGAGAGGAGGGTCTGTTGGGAGATCAAGGGATTCTCCATGCAGCTAGATTTAGGGTTTTGAGCTGGCTGTGAAGAGTTTTGAAGTTGTGCTGGGACAACAGAAGAGGCACTAGAGGTAGGATCCATGGTGGGGAATGTGTCAGGCTCTTCAGGAGCCGATACCAGTGTTGTCTTGGCCAATCTGGAGCAATGAGAATCATTTTCGGCCGCTCTGCTCTGGCTTTTAATAGAAGTTTGGGCAGCAGAGGAAGAGGCAGAAAGGCATAGACTGTCAACGTTGTCCAACTGAAAGAAAGCGCGTCCACTTTCCAGGCCTGTGGATGATAGGTCCTTGAACAAAATTTTTTCAATTGGTAATTTCTGTGTGTAGCAGAGAGATCTATGTCTGGCTGTCCCCAAGCCCGAGTTATCTTTGCGAAAACTTGAGGATGCAACTTCCATTCATGTGGATCTGTCATATTTCTGCTTAGGCTGTCTGCCAGTGTGTTTTCCTTCCCTGGCAGGAATTGTGCCTGAAGTTGGATTTGCAATTCCACAGCTGTGTTCCACAGGGTCATGGCTAGTCTGCACAGGGGGTATGAATGAGTTTCCCCCTGTTCGTTTATGTACCACATCACTGTGGTGTTGTCTGTCCTTATCAATAGCTGGCCTGGATGCAGTAGGTCTTTGAAGGCCATAATAGCATTTTGCACTGCTAGCATTTCCTTTTGGTTGATGTGTAGGTGCTTCTCTTTTTGGGACCATTTTCCCTGAATGCACTGATCTGTCATGTGTGCCCCCCAGGCGTAGTCAGAGGCGTCTGTTGTGTTTATTTGAGTTGCTTGAGGTACGCAGAAAGGAAGATCTATGTTTCTTTGGCATGCTTGAGCCCACCACAGAAATTCCTTTTGAAGACATGGAATGAGTGGAAACTGTGGCTGTGTTGAGACCATAAGTTTTTAAGGTACCATTGAAGTTTCTTCATATGCAGCTTTGCACATGGGATCAGAAGGATGCAAGATGCCATGAATCCCAGAGCCTGCAGGACTTTCCTTGCAGTCAGCCTGGTGAAGGTTGCCATTTTGCTGAAGTATTGAGATAGTTGCCCTTGTTTGTCTGGCGTGAGGTAGGCCCATCTGGGTGGTTGTATTCAAGCTGGCACCCAGGAAAATTATTCTTTGAGAAGGTATTAGTTTTGATTTCTTTTTGTGGACTGTGTATCCCAGAAAGTTCAACAGCTTTATTACAAACGCCAGGTATTTCAGAAGTATGTCCTTGCTGTCCGCTTGGATCAGGCAGTCGTCCAAATATGGGTATATTTGTATTCCTTGAAGTCTGCAGAAGGCAATTACTGATGCCAGGCATTTCGTAAACACTCTGGGCGCAGTAGATAAGCCAAAGGGCAATGCAGAGAATTGATAATGGGTTGAACCTCCAAGAAATCTGAGGTATCTTCTGCAATCTTGTCTGATAGGGACATGCAGGTATGCCTCCTTGAGGTCCAATGTTACCAGCCAAGACTCCTTGTCCAGCATGAGAAGAAGCTGCTGTAATGTGAGCATCTTGAATTTTGGTACCTGTAAATATGTGTTTAGGATGGATAGGTCTAAAATAGGTCTCCAATCTTTGTCTTTCCTTGGTACCAGGAATAGTCTGGAATAAAACCCTTGACCTTGTTCTTTTGCAGGTACCTCTTGAATAGCTTTCATGTCCATGAGAGCCGAAGTTTGTTTTTGTGCCTCTGCCCTTTGATTTTGTGGCAGGTTTGGCATGACTCATTTTTGGAAGGGTGCGAAAGTGGAATCTGTAGCCTCTGTCTATAATGTCCAGAATCCATTTGCCTTTTCTGACAATATGCCAATTTTTTGAGAATAATGCCAGTTTTCTGCCCAAAGGTGCTGCCATTAAAGCTTTGCTTTGCAGGTAAAGGGGGAAGTCATTGTGTCTGCTTTCTGAATGACTGTGATCTATCTTCTCCACCTCTTGGGGTTGGTGCTTGCCATTGTCTGGCTCTGAATGATCCTTGAGGTTGCCCTCTACCCCTCGGGCGTCTACATCTGCCTCTGAGGTCTGTCCGTGGCTGGAAAGGACCAATTTTTTGAAGGCCAGTTTCTGCTGAAACGTGGAGGTTGTACCTGCAGGAAATCTTTCACCGTTTGCATTGATCTTGCTTTTTCCTCCATTTTCTTTAGTACCTCCTCAGCTTTAACACCAAACAATACATCTTTTTGAAGAGGTGCATCTAGTAATTTAGCTTTGACATGATCTGGTAAGGTTTGCTCTTTGAGCCAAGCATGTCTACGTATGACAGAACCTGTAACAGCAGCTCTACATGAGGCCTCTAAAGCATCAAAAAGTACAGTTTTGTACCTACCATAAATGTAGATGTTCGAGGATTCCATTGCTGCAGTCCTGACTATTGGGTATAGTCCGCGTCCCAGTCGGCCCGAATACCAGAGTATAAGGCTGACGTCGGTCAGGGCGCATTAGACTGACGTCAGTACGTCAGGGTACTAATGCGCATGACCGCCGTCATATCCTCAGTCTTTTCTTGCCCCAGATGTCAGAAGACCCAAAAGACAAGTCCCAAAACAACCTGCACCAAAAACATGTATAATATATACAACAATATATACATATATATATAAAATATAAGCATGTAAACTCACCTACACAACCACCCCTAAACACAGAGGGGAAGGAGGGAGGGTAAATTGGACTGCAGCAATGGAATCCTCGAACATCTACATTTATGGTAGGTACAAAACTGTACTATGTTCTTCGTCTTCCATTGCTGCAGTCCTGACTATTGGGTAGAATCCCAAAGCAGAGGTAAGGGAGGCTGGCAAATTATAAAGTAGCAGGAGCTGACAACATGCCTTGTAAAACAGCTGTGGCAAAACCAGCCCTAGTCTTAGAGTATATAGGCAGGTGATAATGCCTAGAGAAAGTATGCACTGAACTCCAAGTAGCTGCTTCCAGAATATCCTTAGTTGCCACCCCCCTTAGAAATGCTGTTGAAGTGGCAGTAGCCCTAGTGGAATGAGGCCTAATCCCAGCTGGAATCTCCTTGCCATGATGGGAATAACAAAATGCAATGCAAAAGCCAATCCACCTAGAAATAGTTTGTTTTGACACAGGCTTGCCCTGTGAACTCAAAGCAAAAGAAACAAGTAACTGCTGAGACTGCCTAAAATTCTTAGTCCTGCTCAAATAATAACGCAATTGCCTGTGTACATCTAAAGTGTGCAAAATCTTTTCCCCTTTATTTTGAGGATCTGCAAAAACGTAGGCAAATGAATAGTTTGGTTTAAAGCCACACTAGAAACCACCTTAGGCATAAAGGAAGGATTAGTACGTAAAGATACCCTGTCCTGATGGAAAATCAAAAAGGGCTCTACTGCCATAAGGGCCTGCAACTCAGACACCCTTCTTGCAGAAGTAATAGCCAACAGAAAAGCAGTCTTCCATGACAAATATTTCAATTCAGCAGTAGCTGCAGGCTCAAAAGGTTGTAGAGTAAGTTTTTCCAACACAAAATTGAGATCCCAAGCAGGAGTAGGAGCTCTACGTGGGGGTCTTATATTCTTTGCCCCTCTAAGAAACTGCTTGAACAAAGGATGCGAAAACAAAGGTGGGTCACAATCATAGTGAGCTGAAATTGCTGCAGCATGAATCTTTATGGAAGAGAAGGACAAACCTTTGTCCAATAATTCAGTAAGATATTGAAGAGCCACACTCACATTAGGCTCTGAAATCTCCAAATTCTTTGCTGTACTCCAAAATAAAAATCTCTTCCATTTTTCTGTACACTCTCCTAGTACTAGGCCTTCTAGCTTCCATAATCACATTTAAAACTTGTTGAGGAAGCTGAGACCTGCTGTGTTTCAACACAGAATATGCCAGGCTGTGAGATGAAGAGATTGAAGCTTGACATTGAGCAGATGACCGTCCTTCTGAGATAACAGATGAGGAATCAGAGGTAAAGGCCATGGAGGCTTCTTTACCAGACTCCGTAGAAGTGGGTACCAGTGTTGGCGAGGCCAATCTGGAGCTATCAAAATCATCCTTGGCCTGTCCTGTCTGACCTTTAACAGTACCTTTGGAAGAAGCGGTAGAGGTGGAAAGGCATACACATGAAGGTTTTTCCAACTGAAAGACAGAGCATCCACTTTCCAAGCTGTGTGATGAAACCCCTTTGTGCAATACTTTGGCAGCTGGTGGTTTAGTGGAGAAGCGAACAGATCTATGTCTGGAGTTCCCCATGACACTGTCAGTTTCTGAAATACATGAAGATCCAGTTTCCACTCGTGGGGATCCATGATTTGTCTGCTTAACACATCTGCTAAGGAGTTCTGTGCTCCTGGCAGAAACCTTGCCTGAAGAGTTAGTTGCAAGCTTAGCAGTCTCCCATAAAATCATTGCTTGCCTGCATAGCGGATAAGAATGTGTTCCCCTTGCTTGTTGATGTACCACATGACAGTTGTGTTGTCTGTTAGAATCAACACCTGCCCTGGAAGAAGTAACTCCTTGAAAGCCATTAATGCAAACTGGACTGCTAACATCTCCTTCATGTTGATATGTAGATGCTGTAGTCTGGCAGGCCACTTGTCTTGTATCCACTTTCCATTTAGATGAGCTCCCCAAGCAATGTCCGAGGCATCTGTCGTTAGAATCTGACTTGCCTCTGGCCGGGTCACAGAGAGTCCCTTGTTTAGGTGACATTCCTGAGCCCACCACAAAATTCCTTTTGAATGCAAGGTATTATTTGAATGACAGTGTCCAAATCCTGGCAGTGCTGTGTCCATACATTTTTGAGATACCATTGTAGCTTCCTCATATGCAGTTTGGCATTGGGAAGCACCAGAATACAAGATGCCATGAACCCTAATGCTTGAAGGACTGTCCTTGCAGTCAGCACGGACTGATGAGATAGTTGATGGAAGAAAAGTGACAGACTCTTTTGTTTGTCCGGGGTTAAAAGGCCATCTGGGCTGCTGTATTCAGTCTTACACCCAGAAAGCACATGTCTTGAGAGGGTACTAGACTGGACTTTATTTCGTTCACAGAATACCCTAGGCATCTTAGCACTGCTATAACATATTCCAGATGCTGTAGAAGGTCTTCCTTTTCTTGAGCCAGAATCAGGCAGTCGTCCAAGTAAGGATAGATTTGAATTCCTTGAAGCCTGAAGTAAGCTATCACTGGAGCCAGAACCTTTGTGAATACTCTGGGCAGTAGATAAGCCAAAGGGCAATGCAGAGAACTGATAATGAGAATTTCCAGCTCGAAACCGCAGATACTTTCTGCAACTTAGCCTTATAGGCACATGAAGGTAAGCTTCCTTGAGATCTAAAGTTACCATCCAGTGATCTTTGCCCAGCAGAGGTAAAAGCTGTTGTAACGTCAACATCTTGAACTTGGGAATGTCCAAAAACGTGTTGAGGAGAGATAAACCCAAAATTGGTCTCCACGTGTTCCCCTTCTTTGGTACAAGGAACAGCCGAGAATAAAATCCTACCGCCCTCTCTGACACAGGGACTGGCTGAATGGCCCCTATGTGAAGTAACTGTAAAACTTGCTTGTGAGCCTCTTTTCTTTGTAGAGGAGGAACGTCTGGCATGCCTTTGAAAGGGGCATTGTATGGAAATAAAATCTGTAACCGTGGTGAATGATATCCAACACCCATTTGTCTTGAGTAATTAAATCCCAATTTTCTTTGAAAAGAGACAGCCTTCCCCCCAAAGGAGCTGCCAGACGAGAATCTGCTGGCAGCTGAAGAAACAGGTCATTGGGTCTGTTTACGAAAGGACTGACCCCTGCCCTCACCAGAAGTCTGAGCAGGTGAACTCCCTGTTCTAGGCCTAAAAGAACTTTGAGCCCTGCCCCTACCACGTCTAGACCTACCCCTAGACTGAGAATCATAAGCAGGATATGTCCACCCCTTAGCAGGCCAATTTCTACTAAACTTGGTGGCTGCACCTGCAAAAATCTTTAACAGTTTGCATAGACTTAGCTTTGTCCTCCATTTTCTTTAAAACAGCTTCCACAGGCGAACCAAACAACACATCAGACTGTAAAGGAGCATCCAAAATCCTTGTCTTAACATGCTCAGCTAAATTCTGATCCTTCAACCAGGCATGCCTGCGAAGAACAGAGCTGGTAGCAGCCACCCTCGAGGAGGCCTGTACAGCATCAAAACCACATTGCAAAGAATGCTTACCCACTTGTTCGGACACATGAACCAAATCCAGCAACTCTTTACACTCAATACCTTCCGCCAAAGCATCCACCTTAGATTTCAATTGTGAAAGAAGGTAATTCTGATATTTTAACATGTGAAACTGACAATTCAAAGCTCTCATGGCTAGAGTGGAAGAAGTATACACTTTCTTTCCCCACCTATCCAAAGCCCTTGCCTCTTTATCAGTGGGGACAGGATTTTTAACCACAGAAGCTTTAACACCCTTAGGCCCCTGGGAAATAGTTTCTGGGTCCGCCCTAGGACTCTTAAACAAATATTTATGAGCTTCAGGCACCCTAAAATACCTATCAGGCTTAACAGGAGCAGGAGGCAAAGAGTCAGGGTTCAGGGAAGCCTCTGCAAAAACATCTTCCACCACATTCAACACAGGAGGAATAGCTAAAGGCCTATGCTGGGGTAAAAACAAGAACTCCCTAAGCCTTTTCCTGGAGTCAGAGTAATCCTGGCCTTCCCATTTAAAGTGCTCCCTCATGGAATGCAAAGTCTCAGAAAAAGAGAAATCCTCAGGTGGAGACGCTGTAGGAGTGGAATCATCCACATCAGAATCAGAATAGGTAGGATACTCCTGCAAATCTTCCACAGAAGATTCTGAAGCCTCAGAACACTGTTCAAAACTCTCAAACTCAGATTCCACCCTAGGCCTCTTATCAGGCGGGGGCATAGAACCCCTAATCATAGTAATCAAATCTTCTGCCATCTTAAGCATATGTTTCTTAGGTACAGAACCTGAAATGGTAGGAGAAGCCCCCACTGAAGCTGAAGTAGGCCTACCTCTCATAGAAGTTTTGGCAACAGAAGGAGAGGCCCTAACTGTCTTGGGAAGAGAGGGAAGAACAGTCACCTGAGAAGCCCCCTCAGCCTGGCCTACCTCCTGAGAAGGCACATCCTGAAAGAGTATAGTTTCTGCCTGGGACTCCATGGAAACTCCTGGCAAAACCTCCGGCTCCACTGAGCCTTCCAAAAAACCGACGTCCGGGACTGCCGGTTCCTCAACCCTAGGCTTCACTGTTTTATCCTTGCGCTTCTTGGAGGAAGCGGGCGTCGGAGCATCCGACGGCATTTTACAATTGCAACGCTTCCCAAACACTAACCTGGCACAGTCTAACCTCCTCTTAATAGTGCGTTTATTAAACCTAGCACAAGAGCGGCAACCAACAACGTCGTGCTCAGGCCCTAAACAAGGTATACACAAGGTATGATAATCCCTATGAGGTATCTGTTTCCCACAAGAAATACAGTTATTCACTTTTTCTGACATCCGGTAAAATACTGAGGCAAGAAAAAACCAAAATGTTCCCCAACGGGGTACTTAGCCAACTCTGTTTCGGTCTGAAACTCCGGTATCGGAAATATTTCAGTACGCCAACCTGCACTCGCAAAACTGCTTCTGCATCGGACCATGCGGCAAAAAAGACTGAGGATATGACGGCGGTCATGCGCATTAGTACCCTGACGTACTGACGTCAGTCTAATGCGCCCTGACCGACGTCAGCCTTATACTCTGGTATTCGGGCCGACTGGGACGCGGACTATACCCAATAGTCAGGACTGCAGCAATGGAAGACGAAGAACATCCACACTGCAAGGTATGTTTACCCACTTGCTCTGCACCATGCAACAAATCCTGCAACTCTTAAATCTGGTTGTTCTGGTTGTGTCATTTTGCTTTTCAACTGAGATAACAAACTGTTGATACTTTAACATATGAAACTTGACAGTTTAATGCCCTCATGGTTAAAGTTGCCGAGGTATACACTTTTTTCCCCCCACCTTTCTAAAGCTCTGGAATCTCTCTCTGAAGGTAATGGGTTTTTAGCAGTAGAGGCCTTAATTCCCTTGGGACCCTGTGAAATAGTTTCTGGGTCAGCAGTATGGCTTTTATATAGGACCTGGTGTGAATCAGAAACCCGGTAATACCAGTCTGGTTTAACATGAGCTGGAGGTAAAGAATCTGGGTTGAGGCTGGCTTCTGTGTACACATCATCTAATATATCTAAAACAGGAGGGATAGCCAGGGGCCTATGCTGGGGGAGCAAGAGAAAATCCCTGAGCCTTTTCTTGGAATCAGAGTAATCTTTACCTTCCCAGTGAAAGTGTTCCCTCAAAGTATGCAGGGTTTCCCCAAAAGAGTAGTCCTCAGGGGGGGGAGACCGAGGGAATACACTCCTCTGCATCAGAGTCTTCAAAAGGAGAATAGGTATAGTCCTGGTCCTCAGAATATTCAGAGCTAATAGAGGCTTGATCTGAGGAAGGGTAGTCTTCCTCTAATCTGGGCCTTTTGTCCGAGGGGGGTTGAGAACCCCTGATAAGAGTAATCAAATCCTCAGCCATTTTGAGCATCTGTTTTTTAGGCATGGGGCCTTGAGAGGGGGTCTGAGGTCCTTGTTTTTTAGTTTTCATGGCTGCTTTAGATTTTGTGAAAGCTTTAGTAGAGAAGGAGGAAGGCCTGAAGACACCTTGAGAAATGGCAGGCCTGTCTAAACTCTGAATTTCCCCGCCAAGAGTGGCGTCGGTATCTGTAGTTGGAATGGGGACAGAGGAGCCTGCGACCTCGGGTACTGAAGACACCGGTGTCATCGGTACTCAGGGGCTGCGTAGGCGCCTCGCTGAGAACCGGTAGTCGGCCTTAGCATGGTATCAGTAGAAGTCGCGGACCTCGTATGTCGGGCCTTATCTTTGCGTCTTTTACTCAAAACTGGAGTCTGAGTATCCGACGACATAATATAATTAAATTTTTACCAAAATAATGAAGGGCGAACTCTGCCCGATGCTTAATAGTGCTTTGTTGAACCTAGCACAAAACGGCAGGCCGAGACGTCGTGGTCTGGGCCTAGGCAAGTAATACAGAAAAGAGTGGAAATCCTTATGCGGTATTTGCTTCCCACATGAAATGCAATTATTAACTTTGTCTGACATCGGTCTGAGGCAAGAAAAGTTTCCCCAACAGGGTACTTAGCTTTCAAGAAGACTTCGGCTGAAATATTTTCGTAAATCTCAGGAGCTGGCCGAAAGGCACTTGCGAACTGCTTCTGCTTCGGGCACCGCATGGCAAGAAAGACTGAAGAAGATGGCGTCGGCTGGCTCTTATACCCCCGACGCACTGACATCAGGGAAGAAGTGATGACAACCGACGCCGGACCTAGACTTTGGAATTCGGCCGACCGAGGACCCACCTGACGGCAGGATAACCCATCTGTTATGACTGCAGCTGTATGCACGATGAACATCTGCTTCCGGCACCGCACGGCAAGATAGACTGAAGAAAATGGCGTCAGTTGCAATATATGTACCCCTGGCACACTGACGTTAGGGATGAGGCGACAGCAACAGACGTCAGACCAAGACTTTGGAAATCCAGCCGACTGCGGGACCACCTGACAGGATAACCCAAGTGTGATGACTGCAGCAGGGTAACACGATGAACATCCAGGACTGCAACAGTGAATACACTTGAACATCTACATTTATGGTAAGTGTACACAACTGTAATAGGTTAGTGTTTCACTGTTGCAGTCATCACACTTGGGTTAATTCCCAAAGCTGAAGAAGGGAGGAGGCAGTCAAGAAGTAGTAGTAGGGCTGGCTAGCAGGCCTTGTAAGTCTACTGTGGCAAATCCAGCTCTGGATTTGGAAAAGATAGGTATTGCTTGGTGAAGGTATGTACAGAACTCCAGGATGCAGCTTCCAGGATGTCCCCTGGTAGTGACTTCCCTGAGAAAAGCTGTACAGGATGATGGTGGAATGAGGTCACATTCCCCTGTGGGATAGGTTTTCCATGGTGTGTGTAGCAGAAATGGATACAGTGTGCTAGCCATTTAGAAATGGTTTGTTTCAAAATGGCCTTGCCCACTGCCCCTGTAGCAAAAGCACACCAGCAGCTGGTCAGATTTTCTGAAAGGTTTAGTCCTGTCAAGGTAGAACTTGAGCTGTCTGTGCACGTCCAAGGACTGCAGGATCCTTTCTCCTTTATTCTGAGGATTAGGAAAAAAAGGTTGGCAAATGGATGGATTGGTTTAAAGCCACACTGGATACCACCTTGGGCATAAAAGATGGGTTAGTCCTGAGGGAAACCCTGTCTGCATGGAAGATAATGAAGGGTTCTCCACAGCCATAAGGACCTGTAAATCAAGACACTCTTCTTGCTGAAGTGATGGCTAGCAGCAAGGCCGTTTTCCAAGAGAGGAATTTTAACTCTGCTGTTCCAGCAGGCTCAAAAGGGGGAAGCGTGAGATTCTCTAGTACAAAGAGAAGGTCCCAGGCAGGAGTGGGAGCTCTCCTTGGGGGTCTTAAAATTGTTAGCTCCTCTCAGGTACTGCTTGATCAGAGGGTGAGAGAATAGGGGTGGCTCAGTATTGTAATGAGCTGAGATAGCAGAGGCATGAATCTTATTGATGAGGAGAGTCCTTTGTGGAGCAGCTCTGCTAGGTAATCTAGGATTTGAGGCAAGGAGGGCACAGCTGTGTCCTTCCCTTGAGACTGGCTCAAAGGACAGTATCTATTCCACTTTTCTGACTAGGATTTTCTAGTACTGGGTCTCCTGGCCTCATGGATAACATCCAGCACCTGTTTGCTGAGGGTTGCTGGTGATGTATTCAAGGAATAAGCCAGGCTACCAGGTTCAGGATTTGCAGCTAAGGATGCAAAATCCGTCCCTCCTGCTAGGACAGCAGAGGGGGAGGGTCTGCTGTAGGTGCCAGGGTGGCACTGCTGTCAGCCTGCATAGGAACGGGTACCAGTGCTGGCGTGGCAGTCTGGTGCAATAAGGATCGTCCTTGGCCTGTCCTGTTTGATCTTGAGTAGTACCTTTGGAAGGAGGGGCAGAGGCAGAAAGGCATACATTGAGGGGTTTTTCCCATGTGAAGGATAATGCATACACTTTCCAAGCTTGGCTGTGGGGAATTCTGGGGCAAAATTTGTTTAGTTGATGGTTTTGGGGTCAGCAAAGAGGTCCACCTCTGGTGTCCTCCACCTGTGTATTAGAAGTTTGAATGAGTTTGGTTCCAGTTTCCATTCGTGTGGGTCCATTAGATTTCTGCTAAAGTCTGTCAGTGAATTTTGTTTGCCTGGCAGGAATTGAGCTTGCAGGTGCACTTGGTTGCTTAAGGCTGTGTATCACAGAGTCATGGCTAAACTGCAGAATGGGTAGGAGTGAGTTCCTCCCTGCTTATGAACCACATAACTATGGTGTTGTCAGACTTTATCAGGAGCTGTCCTGGCAGGATAAGGTATTTGAAGGCTGTCGGTGCATTCTGTACAGCTTACATTTCTTTTTGATTGATATGCAGGTGAATTTGTCCTGGGCTCCATTTGCCTTGAATGCATTTGCCTGCCATGTGAGACCCCATGCATAGTCTGATGCATCTGTTGTCAGAGTTTGGACGGCGGGGGGTTGTGAGAAAGGGAGTCCCTTATGGTTGTAAGCCGCTGCCCACCAAAGGAACTCTGTCCTTAGGCAAGGAATGACAGGAATCACTGCTTCCAGGTCCTGGGAATGTTGACACCAGAGACTTTTTAAGTACCACTGGCATTTCCTCATATGCAGTCTTGCAGATAGAATCCGTAGAATATATGAGGCCATGAACCCTAGGGCTTGCAGTATTTTTCTTGCAGACAGCTGGGTTTGGGAGGTCAGTAGTTTGAAATAAGTTGTCAAATAAACCTGCTTTTCTGGCGTGAGGAATGCCATCTGGGAAGCTGTGTTCAAGCTTGCTCCCAGGAACACAATCTTTTGGCTGGGTAACAGATGTGATTTCTTTTCGTTGATGGTATACCCCAGAGAAGTTAGGAGTCTCTTTACAAACATCAGATGCTGAAGTAGCAATTCCTGACTGTCCGCCTCAATCAGGCAATTGTCCAAGTACGGGTAAATTTGTATATTTCTCTGCCTGCAGTAAGCAATGGCTGGAACCAGGCACTTTCTGAATACCCTGGGCGCAGTAGATAAGCCAAAGGGAAGTGCAGAGAACTGATAGTGCATAGAGCCTGCCCTGAAACATAGAGCTTTCCTGCAAGATTCCCTTGTGGGGATGTGCAGATAAGCTTCTTTAAGTCTAGGGTGACTAGCCAGGAGTCCTTGGCTAGCATAGGAAGGATATGTTGGAGTGCAAGCATTTTGAATTTTGGTACCACCAGGAAGGTGTTTAGGGGTGTCAGATCCAGAACAGGGCACCAAGAGTTCTTTCCTGGGCACCAGGAACAGCTTGGAGTAGAAACCCTGTCCCTTTTGCTCTTTTGGCACAGGTTGAATAGCCCCGATACTGAGAAGAGAAAGTACTCGCTTTTGGGCCTCTGTCCACTAGTTTGGAGGAAGGCCTGGCAATTTGCTTGGGGGTAGCAGAGAGTGGAAATAGAATCTGTACCCCTGGGATACAATGTTCAAGACCCATAGGTCCTGAGTAATATACGCCCAGTTTTTTGCATGCAGGGCAAGTTTTCCTCCTAGGGGTGCAAGTACTTGGGCATGGCTGGGAAGGGTTAAGGACAAGTCATTGTGAACTTTTTCCACAGGGAGCTGGCTTACCACTCCCAGTTTTTGAGGAGGGAGCACTCCATTGTTTAGATCTGTACATACTCTGAGACTGTAGTCTTTGTGGTCTGCTGCCCCTGGGTTTGGGCTTAGAAGGTCTGGAAGGGACTGGAAAGGACCAATTTTTTGAAGGCCAATACCTACTGAATCTAGGAGGCTGTACCTGTAAGAAATCTTAACAGTTTGCATTGATTTAGCTTTTTCTTCTATCTTTTTAAGAACAACTGCTTTAGAGCCAAAAAAACATTCTTGGTTTAATGGAGCATCAAGTAAATTTGCCTTGGCATGGTCTGGCAAGATTTGTTCCTTCAGCCAAGCATGTCTTCTCAGAACAGACCCAGTGACAGCAGCCCTGCAAGATTCTAAGGCATCAAAACCACACTGCAAAGTATGTTTACCAACTTGGTTTGCAGAATGCATTAAGTCTTGTAAGTCCCTATTTTCTGCACAACCAATAATCAACAACATTTTTTGTTTAATTAAATCAATAGCATGGCAATAGTTGCAAAGGTATATACCTTCTTATTCCATCTGTCTAGAGCCCTAGAATCCCTGTCCGAAGGGGTAGGGTTTTTGGCTGTAGAAGCTTTAATACCTTTAGGTCCCTGGGAAATGGTCTCTGGATCCGCAGTGGGATTTTTAAAGAGAAATTTAAGAGAGTCAGGTACTCTGTCGTATCTGTCAGGCTTTCTAGGAGCAGGTGGCAAAGTATCAGGGGTAAGGCTGGATTCCATGAAGACATCATCTGCAATATCCAGGCCAGGGGGAATAGCTAGAGGCCTATGCTGAGGAAAGTATAAAAATTCCCAGAGTCTCTTTTTGGACTGTGGATAGTCCTGGCATTCCCGGCAGAAATGCTCTCTTAGGGTATGCAAGGTTTCACCAAAAGAAAGTTCCTCGGGGGGGCTCAGGGAGGGAATGGACTCCTCTGCACCAGAGTCCTCATAGGTAGATAAGGGTATGTCCTGGTAATCACAGGGGTCACAGTAATCAGACTCATGGTCTGAAGAATCAGAAGGAAAATCAATTCTTTGTCTTTTAGAGGGGGAAGGCTGGCTTCCCCTAATTAAAGTAATGAGGTCTTCAGCCATTCTAAACATTTGTTTCTGTGGCATGGGAGCTTGAGAATGTGCTTTGGTCATCTGTTTCCTAGGTGTAGTGCGAACTCTGGGCCTGAGAAATTCGGTAAATTTAGTCATGAATGAAGTAGTCTGTTTAATACGAACATCGGAAGGTCTGAATACACCCTTAGAAGCCAGTGCCTGCACAGCGGCTCCATACCCATCCAAGGTAGACATCCGCAGGTTCCATAGTCAAAGAAGCATCTCATGGCATACCGGACTCCGAATGGGTCGCCGTAGAGGCCTGCGAATCTGGAGAAGCAGGTAACAGGGGCTGCAAAAGCGTCTCACTGAGTACCGGTGGACTGGTGACTAGCTTAACGGAAGCGCTGTTGGCAGTTTGTCTCTGTCTTTATCTTTGTGTTTTTTCGGAAGGTCCGTAGTCAGATGGCTTACAAACGCCATTTCAGAATACGGAGAATGAGAGCGAAAGAATTGAGACACAAAAATAGCCCGACTACAAATAGTTCGGGTGTTGAACGAGGCACAAAATCGACAGCGAGGGACGTCGTGGTCTGGGCCTAAATAGGCGACGCAGAAAGAATGAAAATCTCTGTTAGGTATTTGCTTTCCACAGGCAAGACAATTGTTAACTTTTTCGGAGATCAGTTAGCGCAAGAAAAAAGGATCCCCAATGGGGTAATTAAGCTTTAGAAGACTTAATGTTTGAAACTCGAAAAATGAAAATTTCAGGTAGCTGTCAACCAGCAATTGCCAACTGCTTCTGGCCCCCACGTGGCAAGAAAAGCTATGTATGGCATAGGCTGCATGTTTGATGCTCCTGACATCATGGATGAGGAGACCGCATCTGATGCAGAAATCCCCAAGACTCTGGTATTCGGGCCAACTGAGGGCTACCTGCAGGCATATAACCCATGTGATGACTGCAACAGTGAAACCCGAAAAACATCAGGGCATAGCCAAAGATGAGACACTGGGCTGCACACGCAGCATAGCCTGCAGAATGGCTGTTGGTCTAGAGCCAATGACTGCTCTGTAATGCTTTGAAAACATGTCCAAGTGGCTGCTCCAAGAATGTGTTAGGGACTAACAGTATTGAGGAAGGCCACACTGTAATGTAAGCCTCAACTGTTCCCATCAAACATTTACAATGTGTTAGACAATTGGATACACAGTCTGTTTAAAATACTTGTGCTCCCTCCTCTTTTGATGTAAAAAAAAAAAAAAAAATTGAATAGGCCCTTCTGGCATTCCTATGCTTAATTAACTTAGTTGCCCGTCCATGTATAATGAATGCAGAATGCTTTCTCCCTTATTTTGGACAGTGGGGAAGAACAGAATTAAAAAGGCTGATTCAAGAGATCGCTCAACTTCAGCCTCTCCCTTATCCCCCTCTGAAAGGGCTGAAATGGTTACTTACCACAAGGGCTAGATGTTGACATTCTCTTGGTCAAGGTGATACCAAACAACGAGCAATCTTCCAGATCAAAAATGTTTGCTGTGGTTGGTGGCACAAATGAGGCTTGGATAACCTTTTTCTAAACAAAATTCAGATCACACCGAGTGCCATTCTCTTCCAGGATGGCCTCAGACATAGGACTCCTTTAAAGAATTGCTTCACTAGACTGGGTGGATCCATTAGCAAATAAGGTTTACCTCTCTGCCACCTCAGCCTAAAAGAAGTATATGCCAAGTCTGTACCAAAACACCTGGCAATTCCAAAGGATGGGGGCCACCAATGCAGAGGTAGGATCCCACCTTCTTGCCCAGCACCAGTTGGAAACCCTCTTCCATTTGGATATAAATTTCATTGTGGTAGGCTCACTCAATACATTTTTACCACATCCTCAGTACACTGATGTGTAAAAGGCAAAATAAATCATCTATTTTGTGAACTCTAGTGATTCCAGGTTGGGGTGACTAAGGGATGCTTTTTTCAGTATCAACAGGCCCAGTATTACTGGGAGAACGTTTCTTCCACAAATCCAGAAAGCATCAGAGATCTGGGCTGCATGGCCTCAACTATACTGGGATTTCAGTCTATGCCAGACTAAACATGGAAACTCCAATGGTAACTCCTGGTCCTGATGAAGTCAGCACTCAGTCACTGGAAAGTACAGTTGTGTACACTTACCATAAATGTAGATGTTAGAGTGTATTCACTGTTGCAGTCATCACCTGTGGGTTATCCCTGCTGTGGTAGCCCTCAGCCAGCCCGAATACCACAGTCAATGTTTTTCTGCGTCAGCTGCTGTCGCTTGCTGTCTGACGTCAGATCATCAGTGCTACAAAGGAAGGCAGCCGACACCATTACATCAGTTTTTCTTGCCCTAACCAGTCAGAGACCCAATAAATATGGTAAAGTGATCCTGGTGGCTAAAAGCCACCATTAGAAACGTACGTCTCCCCTCAAGAAAAAAGATGCAAGGGGAAGGAGGGTGGGAAACCAGGACTGCAACAGTGAATACACTCTAACATCAACATTTATGTTAAGTGTGGACAACTGTACTGTGTTCTTTGTGCTTCACGGTTGCAGACATCATCTATGGGAGGATTCCCAAAGCTGAGGAGAGGGGTGGTAGGATTAGTAAGAGACCTAGGAATGGATCAGCATGCCCTGCAAAACTGTAGAGGCAAACCCTGCCTTAGCCTAAGAGGATAGAGGTAGGTGATAAAGCTTGGTTACGGTATGGACAGAAGTCCAGGTGGCAGCTTCCAGGATCTCCCTGGTGGGACCTCCTCTTAGAAATGCTGTGGAAGGCTGCCCTAGTGAGATGGGTTCAAATGGACTTGGGGGGGGGGGGGGGTGCCCCATGCATACTGTAGCAGAAATGAATACTGTGGAGATCCATTTGGAAAGGTTTGTTTGGAAATGGGATTTCCCTCTGCCACTGGGGCAAAGCTGACAGGGAGTCTGTTTTCCTGAAGGATTTAGTATGGTCCAGATAGTATCTGAGCTGTCTGTGCATGTCCAGTGTGCGTAGAATTCTTTCCCCCTTGTTTTGAGGGTTAGGAAAGAAGGTGGGTAGATGTTATGGCCTAGCAGAGAGTTATATTCGATACCACGTTGGGCATAAAGGAGGGATTAGTCCTCAGGGAGACCCTGTCTGCATGGAAGACAATGAACGGCTCAATGGCAATCGGTGCCTGAAGATGTGAAACCCTTCTGGCTGAGGTGATAGCTAGAAGAAAAGCAGTCTTCCAAGGGAAGTATCTTAGTTCTGCTGAAGCAGCAGGTTCAAAGGGTGGTAAAGTTAGTTTTTCCCAAAACATAATTCAGGTCCCAGGCTGGAGTGGGTGGCCTTCTGGGAGGTCTGATATTAGAAGGACCTCTGAGGAATTGTTTAATCAAAAGGTGGGAAAACAGGGGCTGTTCTGTATCAAAATGAGCTGAAATGGCTGAGGTGTGGATTTAGAGGAGAAGGACAGGCCACTATTAAGTAGCTCTGCTAGGTAGTCCAGGATAAGAGGATCCCCCCCCCACCCCCAAGTTGAGGTCTAGGTTCAGAGGAAGCTGGCTGGGAGGGTCAGGCTGCTCAATAAGGGGTACCAATGTTGTCTGGGCCAATTTGGGAGCAATGAGGATGGCCTTTTGCCTCTCCTCCCTTAATTTGATCAGTACCTTGGGGATAAGATGTAGAGAAGGGAATGCGTACACAGAGCGAGTGTTCCAGGGGTTGGTCTAGGCATTCACCTTCCACACTAGGTGGTGATGCTCCCTGGTACAGAATCTTTTCTGCTGCTGGTTGGGAAGTGAAGCATGGAAATCCAGCTCTGGAAACCCCCACTCCTGGGTGATTTGTAAAAGGATTTTTCTGCATAGCTGCCATTCGTGGGGGTCCAGGAAGTTTCTGCTTAAGTGGTCTGCCAGGGTGTGGTTGATTCTTGGTGGGTATTGGGCTATCAGGTGTAGTTCCATGGAAGAAGCTGCCAGCCCAAGGTTCATGGCTAGCCTGCAGAGAGGATAAGATAGGGTCCCCCTCCCCATTAGCTGATATACCACATTACTGTGATGTTTTGATAAGAATAACCCTTGACTTGAGATGGGGTTTGAAGGATGTTAGAGCCTTTTGTGCTGCAATCATTTCCTTCTGGTAGATGTGTAAGGGAAGGTGCTGGGCATCCCAAAGACCCTGGGTGCACCTGCTTTCTAGGTGAGCAGCCAAACTATGTCTGGGGCGTCTGTGGTAATGGTCTTCTCGATTGGGCAGAGGTTGAAGGAAAGATCCTTGTTCAGGGTAGGGGCCCCTGCCCATCAGAGAAACTCTGCCCCTATACAGGGCATCAGAGGTTGGGAGGTCTCTGGAGGTAGTGTGTGCTGACTCCAAAGGTTCTTTAGGTACCACTGAAGTTCTCATGTAAGGCCTAGCCAGAAGAATTAGAAGGGTGCAAGATGCCATGTACCGCAAGGCTTACAGGGACTTCCTCACCATGAAGTGACTTCTGGAAGCCAGCTGGGTGAAATAGAGCTACAGGAATCTCTGCTTTTCTGGGGATTGGAAGGGCATCATGGCTGCTGTGTGCAGCAGTGCTCCCAAGAAAACGATCTTACTGGAGGGTGTTTTGCCCCAATTTCTTCTAGTTGATGGTGTACTCTGAGGGGGTTAGGAGGGTTTTAACAAAGAGGAGGTCCTTGAGGAGCTATTTACCATCTGCCTGAATGAGGCAGTCATCCAGATAAGGGTAAATTAGTATGTTTTTCTGTCAGCCAAAGGCCATGGCCGGGGCTAAGGCATCTTGTAGAGGTAGGGTAAGTAACCATGCATTTTTGGTCAGCCTAGGCAGCAGCTGCTGCAAAGTTAGCATTTTGAATTTGGTGGCCGCCAGGAAGGTGATCAGAATGGGTAGCTCCAGGGAGGGGCGTCAAGTCCCCACTATCCTAGGAGCAAGAAATAGTGTGGAATAAGAGCATTTGCCTGATTGATCTGAAGGAACTGGTTCTACTGCACCTAGGGATAAGTAAGCGTGGACATGTTTCAGTCCCCCTGCCCAGTGATATTGAGGTAAGGGTACCCTCTTGGAATTGGGTGTTAGTAGAAAGAATTTGTATACCTGAAAAATTATCTTTAAGACCAAATGGTTCTTGGTTGCGGAAAGCCAATTTTTTAAGCAGCAGGAGAGCCTACCTCCTAGTAGTTGGCGAGTGAAGAGTGCAGGGGGGGGGGGTCACAGAGGGATTTGTACCTTAGAAGGATGGCTTAGAGCTCCCTGCCTTTGCAGTGGAAATGGTCCACCAGTTGGTTCTCTGCTGACCCTGGGACAGGAGTCTGGGTAGTCTGTCCCTGCGGGGCTTTACCTTGTCCCTGTCCGCTTGGTGCAGGAAAGGACCAGTGTTTTGCAAGAAAATTCCTGATGAACCTAGGAGGTTGCACCTGAAGGAAATCTTTTACTGCCTGAATAGATTTTGCTTTGTCTTCCATCTTTTTAAGCACCTCTTCTGCTTTCACTCCAAGCAAGTGGTCTTTATCCACAGGTGCATCAAGTAATTTAGATTTGACATGATCAGGGAGAGGTAGTTCCCTTCAACCATGCACATTTCCTAATGACCGATTCCTGACACTGCTGCCCTGCTTGCGGTTTCTAGGGTGTCATATCCACAGTGTAAAGAGTGTTTAGCCACTTGACAAGTAGAGAGCAGTAAGTCTGCTAACTCTTTAGAATTGGCACAGTCAGGAAAGGTAGAAAGTTTTTGTTATAATATTTCCAAAGTGTGTTGTTGATATTTTAACATATGGAACGGACAGTTGAGTGCTCGGATAGCCAAGGTTGCAGAGGTGTATACTTTTTTACCCAATCTATCCAGAGCTCTAGAATCCTTGTTAGAAGGAATAGGGTTATTTTTAGAACTAGCCTTAGTTCCTTTAGGTCCCTGTGTAATGACCTCCCAGTCTGCAGCAGGATTTCTGTACAGGTATTTGAGAGAATCCGGTACTCTAATACCAGTGAGGTTTTCTGGGAGCAGGTGGGAGGGAATCATGAATTACGATGGATTCATGAAAGACATCATCAACCAGCTCTAAGATAGGAGGGATGGCCAAGGGTCTGTGCTGGGGTAGCTCTAGAAACTCTTAGTCTTTTCTTAGACTGAGGGAAGTTCTGGAATTCCCAGTGGAAATGCTCCCTAAGGGTGTGAAGGGCTTCCCCAAAGGAAAGATCTTCTAGTGGGGAGAGAGAATGAACCGATTCCTCTGCATCTGAATCCTCATAAGCAGTCAGAGGTAGTTGATCCTCTTCAAAATCTGAATAATCAGACTCCTCAGAATCCTGTTCTGTCAGTATTTCAGGAGAAAGGTCTCTTTTCCTTTTTGAGGTTGTGGCCTGACTACCCCTTGATAAGGGTGACAAGATCCTCGGCCATTTTTAGCATTTGAGCTTGGGGTGGTGGAGCAGGAGTAACATTGTGGCTAGAGGTAGTTTTCCTAGGAGTGGCCTTGCCTCTAGGCCTAAGAGTATCTATCGGTCTGAGAGAAACGGTAGTCTGAGAAGACATTTTTCATCTAGATTCGGTTATGCGAAAGGCCTACTCTGAAGCCGCTGCCTGCATTGCTGCTCCGGACCCATCTGAGGCAGAGACCACCAAAGGGTCAGAAGATGAAGATGATTTCTGCAACATACTGGACTCAAAGGGTCTCAGTAGAGGTCTGCAAAGATACTGAATCGGGCATCAGGGGCTGCGAAGGCACCTCACTGAATTCTGGAGAACTGACAACCTGCTTAGCAGTAGAGTTGTCAGAAGGCTTAGCCTTGCATAGTCTGTCTCTATCTTTATCCTTACTTTTTTTTGGAATGTCTACGGATTGTTTGCTGACTGATGCCACTTCAGATACAGTAAGAGCTCTACGACAAATGGTTCCCGCATTAAAGAGGGCACAGATCCGGCAATGGGGGATGTCTTGGTCTGGGCCTAAACAAGTGACGCAGTGGAAATCTCGGTGTGGTATTTGCTTTCCACAGGAAAGACAATTGTTAACTTTTTCGGACATCGGTTAATGCAAGAAAAAAGGATCTCCAATGGGATACTTAGCTTTAGACGTTTTCAGCTGTAATTCAAACTCTGGTAGCGACCGACCAGCACACATGCTAACTGCTTCTGCTACGGGCTCTACAGCAAGAAAGACTGATGTAATGGCGTCAGCTGCCTTCCTTTATAGCATTGACTATCTGACATCAGACAGCAAGTGACAGCAGCTGACGCAGAAAAACATTGAATCTGGTATTCGGGCCGGCAGAGGGCTACCACAGCAGGAATAATCGACAGGTGATGACTGCAACAGTGAAACACTACGAACATCAACCGATTCCCATTTACCATGTATTTTGAAGAAATGAACAGTGAGGCAAGCAGAGCACATTGAAAAGGGGGGTTGGGCCTTTCTCCTGTAGAAAGCATTAACACATTATCTCAGGTTGCTGGGTGTATGGAATGCAGGTCAGAAAAAGAAAAGTATCTGTGTTCAAACTGGGTCAAAGCATTCAGTCACATATGGAAAAATGATGTTTCCAATTTGTAACAGGTAACAGCTATAACATAATGCAACAAGCAGCTTGCAGTGACTGCCTGGAATCCAACTCTACAGTACAGAATGTCATGGAGTAGTGTACATACCATCCCATCAGATCACTGTGAAAGACCATCAAGAATAGATGTGAAAATGGGAGAGTCTTCAGCTAGTCCACAAGCTGGGTGGTCCTGAAGTAGACCTGTTGCTCCTTCAGAGAACTGAAAAGGTCTTGGCTCAATAGTTCCACGCACAGAGGCTTGGGCAGTAAATGCCTCATCTGTCAAGTGGATAGATGTGTTCTTGTACTCCTCCCCCATCATCCCCTTGCTTTTCAAGATGATCCAAAAACTGAGGCAGAAGAGGTGCAAAAAAGCTTCTGACAGCACTGTTTTGATACAGGTTAACACTGGTTCTACATCACCTGGTGGAAGAAATGCCCTCTGAAGTTTGGTGTCTAACAGAATCAAAAATACAACACTGAATGAAGTGATACTGGATTTCTAAACAATACTCACCCCATGAATTCATTTATTTTAAAATTTGCCCTGGAATGGTAAAGAGCCTCTTGCATAAGACCGGCAGTAGGTCCCATCATATCCAATGAAGTCATTTCGTTTGCAAAGGTTGTCCCATGAATTCAAGTCAGCTCTGTACCATATAGCTGTAGTAAAAGAGCACCACTTAAGTGCCACCCCCCCCCCCCCCGCCAACTTCCTGGTATACTGGTGCTTAACTGAATTCATGCATTAAGAAAAAGGCCAAAATGATTTCCAACTTTCAAAAGGTGTCCTCAGAAGCTCCCAAATCAATACTTTCAGATGCTAGCCTGACCAGTATCCTACTCCAGCTATTCAAGAGAGGAGTACAAGTCACTACAGAAGATAGTCTGAAAAACTGGGCATGCCCCTAAAGATCCTGTATCCTAGCAAAAAACTATGTTGAGCTCAATTCATAAGTCAGTCATTATAACCTCTGCCAAACCAGCTCAGACACGCAATTCAGGGAGTCAAGCTCAAGTCTCTACTTTTAACAGCCTAATTTTCTAGTGGTATTCTTCAGGGTCAGATTTGTGAATCTTATTTTAGTTGTACTAGCAATCTTTCTGGGCATTTATTTTTACAATGAATGTTACTACAGTTATGCTCCAAATACTTCAGGAAAAATGCAAACTGCTTTACATTTGTTGAGATTTAATCTTCTCTTGCTAAAAACTCTGCATGACCATATCCAGAAGAAGATTATACCATAAAAGAATTCAGGTGAAGTTTTACTTCACGTAAATCATTCTGGGTAATCAAAACAAGTTACTTCTTTAGAAAAGCAGTCATCAAGGTCAGTGCTAGGACATCCTGTTAATAAACAGTTAGCGAGGGCTTCCCTCAAGTCTTAGCAGGCATGTCTTTTCAGAAGTACGAGGACCCCCCCCCCCCTGAAATTTGTATGGAAACAACAGCCAGTACATTAGTATAGGTTGCGTAGCACAGCATTATGGACTAATTCTTTTAGGTAGTCACAACTGGAAACTGCAGCTCCACTAAAATTAAGAAAATGTCTGCTGCTTCACAAACTGTAGCTGGGGGCACAAAGTAGGACTGTTAGCTTCCAGTCTGCATCATAAACAGTGTAATTCTGCCTCTGTGGTGCAGAGGGATGGAGCCCGGACTATGACCCAGTCAAGCCAAGTCTGACTAGCTGCTCGGGCACTGAAGAGCTGGGTCTGGAGGTGTGAAGGAATGGTTTTGCCAGCTCACCCACTCCTGGTAGAAGGAATTTCTGCTTGCAATACAATATCTCTGTGCTGATGCTGTCACTGCCTTAATAGTGCAGCAGATGATTAACATGTCAGAAGCAAACAGACGGCCTGAGCTAAGAGGCACGCTAGAGCCAAAAGACATTGTGTGCAGTGACACATTACATCAGCAGCTCCAAACCAGTTACAAGCTAAATACCAGTTGCGCCTCTCCAACTTTCCTCACTAGTGCAGTCTCAGACCCACGGAGCAGTACTGGAAAGGTAGAAGGTGTAGCCGATGGTCAGCAGTACGGCACACAAAAGACGAGAAAAAATTTGCAATTCAGTCGTGTGACTAGTAACTGTTACATTAGCAGAAGACTGTAAACACAGTGGGCAGTATTCAATTACTTTTAGATGAGCAACACACACTGCTGTTTGCCAAAGTTGCACCATTTGACTATAATGCAATTCACAGAGATGACCGGGGTACACTTCCTGATGGTTTAACTTCTGCTTGAAATAGAAGATCCCAATAGGAGCACTGCCTTCAAGTGGAGCAGGTCTGTCCCAAGGGATTACATTAGACAGAAGAGGAACACCCTTTCTGATCCCAATTGATTAGAAAACCTTGGTAATTTTACTGAGCATGTTGGGGGGGGGGGGGGTGTCAGAACATGTGACAAAAATTTTGATCGTTTCCTGGAAAAAAAATAAAACAAAAGTCTCCTCAATTGACTTATCAATCCAGAGTATGTGAAACGAATAGGCCAGTTGAACCAAGACAAGATCTGAGGTCAACAGATGCAAAACTGTCAAAGATGAACACTGATCCAACAAGGGTGGGGAATTCTACTCTAGACTGGAATTCCATGCTTTTCAATCCATTCTTGGAGACCCCATTTCAAGTACAAATGCAACAATATGTCACTTAAAGTCAGCTGGCAAGACATTACTGGCACTCTACCTTTTGAGCACTGTTCTTGGTGTTCCCATCAAATTTTTGTCCACTGTTCACTCACAAAAAACGACAGCGTCCCTATATTTTGGGCTTGATAAAAGGAGTGGTTTCTGGCCCAGAAATTGTAGTTTATTGGCTGTTTGCGCACCTTTTTCCATCACCTTCAACTTTCTGGTTTAAAAGTCCACATTTGCACTGGTTTTCCACCTTTCCTATAACTAGTCTAGTCCAGATACAGATTTGCTGTATTCAAGACTGTTTGTAAGCTTCTGAGCCCCCCCCTCCAAGCCTCTCTCTGTGTCAGAGGGAAGCCTTCTAGCTAGTCAGTGGGAGTGGTAAGGACTAGGTAGCCTATCTACCAGAAGGGGAGCAGTTTCTGGCAAAGATATTGTAGTTTATTGGCCCATTTGGGCAGTTTTTTTTCCCATCTCTTCAACTTTCTGGTCGACAAGCCCACATTTGCGCTCGTTTCCCACCTTTTCTGTAACTAGTCTAGTCCAGATACAGACTTGTTGTATCCAGGCCTGTATGCAAGCTTGAGCCCCCCATGCCTTTTCTGGGTTAGAGGAAAGCCTTCTAGCTTATCAGTGGGAGTGGTAAGCACTAGGTAAGCCTATCTACCACAAGAGGAGTGGTTTCTGGCGCAGAATTTGTAGTTTATTGGCCGTTTGGGCAGTTTTTCCATCTCTTTCAACTTTTTTGGTTTAAAAGCCTGCATTGCACTACTTTCCTGCCTTTAATGTAACTAGTCTACTCCAGATACAGATCTGCTGTATCCAGGACGGTTTGTAAGCTTCTGAGAGGTGCCAAAGTCTGCTCTTCAATTTTTCCCATAGATCTGCTAGTTCTCTCCTCTCCTGCACTTTTACTAGTTTATTAGGTTAGCACTTTATCATACCAGACTTCTTGTAGCAATTATTGTAGCACAAAAAAGTGCTACCAGCACTAAATGTTCCACAAGGAAACAGCTCCAGTACTTAATGCCCACCCTTCCAGGCATGTCTAAAAGGTCAGTTCCCGGTGCTTTCTCTTGTTGACCTGGTGAACTTGGGCATCCTGAGGCAATGTAGCAACTGACTCATGTGCACCGACAACCCTCTCCTCTTACCTCCCAACACTCAGACTTGTGAGAGATGCACTTGTATATCCAAATTGGAAGCCACACACTCTACAGCCAAGACTGGAAGAGCTGGTCAAGAGGAGAAGATCAACACTTGCACCACACCACATGGAACACACAGCCCTCCGGAACACACCAGCACTGCCTTCACATAAAAACACAAACCACACACCCACCCACTTTCGTGGAGGCTCTCAATGAAAGTCTACCCAAACAGCAGAAACCTCCAAGGCAGAAACGCACTCTACCAACACAACACTAATCACGAGACACATAACTCTCCTAACAGTGTGCCACTCAACCAAAGCCCCTGAGGCAAAACAGCATGCCCAACACACTAGTCATAGGTGACTCGATAGTGAGGCACAGTGATGTCCTACTCACTAGGTTGAATAAGGAGAAAGTAACAGTTAGCTGCCTGTCAGGTGCCAGGATCCCCCATATAAAACACGTACTCCGGTCCCTCAACAAGTACAAACATGACTCTTGTCATTGTACATGTGGGTGTGAATTACACGAGATGTACCTCCCTGTACTACATGAAAAGAGATAGGGAGGAGCTCTCGGATTATGTAGCCCAGGCTGGTACGACCCTAGCCCTGAGCAGCATCCTACCACCACCTGGAATGATACCACAGTACAAGCAGAAAATGACAGATTTCAACAACTGGCCAAGTTTCTGGCATCATTGTAAGGGGATCCAGTATCTGTCTGGCTGGGATGACATGACTGACTGACAGACCTCGATGCTTTGTCCCAATATGGCCTGCATCTGTCACCCCTGGGCTTCCGGATTCTGGCAAAGGCTCTTGCCACCCCTATAGTGCCTTTTAAAGGTTGTGTTCCAAAGACCAAATTACCACTAACAGCTACAAACAAATACAATCTGAGGGTCATGCTGCTCAATGCTACAAGTCTAAATCTCAATATGCACTCGCTCGAAGCACTCCTTAAAATGGAGAACATCGACATTTGTGCTGTAACAGAGACCTGGTTCAAGGCAGCAGAAAGCACCCCTGCACTATCAGGCTACAACTTATTCCACGCCTTTCAGCTGCAGAACTTGGATGGACGCTCCAAAGGTGGTGGTGTTTCCATATTCTTAAAGGATGCACACACCTCCAGACTGGCAGCCAAAAATAATGCATCAGAGATACTTCAGGTGCAGCCAACATTGGGTAAGACAGAGATTCAGGTCCCCAAACATGTCCCAAGACACTCACCCCACGTTCCTAAGCACCCTGGAGAATATTAGGGTCCAACCTAACACACTCATACTAGGTGACCTCAACTACCCCTCCATTAACTGGGAAAACTACTTGTGTAACAATACACTTGCCCAATGTTTCCTGGAATTCATTAATTCCAATGTCCTGGACCAACTTGTTCTTACCCCCACTAGAGGTAGCAACATCCTTAACCTGGTCATTACTAACATGGGTGACCGCTGCTCTACACCAATAGTCAACTCCTCCCTGGTTAGATCCGACCAGAAACTAATCACCTTGGAAATCCACATCCCTCCCACCCACCCCCGCAAGGGTAACCACCATGAAAACCTTCTCCAAAGCTAACTTTGGACTCCTAAGAACAGAGGTGGCTAACTTCAGGGCACCCATGCAAATGGAGAATAGTTGCATGAACGCAGAATCATACACCAATGCACTGTACGAACACGTACACAAATGCATGGATCTCGCCATACC
This sequence comes from Protopterus annectens, assembly GCF_019279795.1. NCBI lineage: Eukaryota > Metazoa > Chordata > Ceratodontiformes > Protopteridae > Protopterus > Protopterus annectens. The sequence continues at coordinate 646,337,651 of NC_056743.1, forward strand.
CAATAGAACCAAGACGATCTCCTCCAAAAAAAAAAAAGGCAGCCAATCTGGTGATACCTTGCCATAAACTCACTCTAGAACAGGAGGAGGAAACTGATGCAGAATAAAGTGAAGTCCCAAGACTGGAAAAACTCCCTCATCAGCCTCAACAAAAAGTTGAGATCCCTCATCAAATCCTCTAAAGGTAGCTATGAAAATAGAATTGCAGCAGATAGTAAAGACAACCACAAGGCCTTCTATATGTAAAAAACCTCCACAGTAATACCCAGATTTGCAACCTCCTATACAGAGCCAACAGATACTGCCAATATACTGGCAGACAGATTCAGTGCCAACTTTACCCCACCCAAAGGACTAATCAATACCAGTACAGGCACCCAGTATTACTGTTGCACAGGTTAAAACAGCACTGTCCAAGGCCAAGAATACACCTTCTATGGGACCTGACAATATCCCTGGCTGTGTTCTACATGAACTAGAGAGTGAACTGGCACCTCACCTGTGTGCCCCTGTTCAATCACAGCCTCACCTCAGGTTTTGTCCCTACCGAATAGCTATATAGTCATCCTTTTCCACAAAAGAGGAGCAACTACAGACCCTAGGAATTATCGCCCCATTAGCCTGACAAGTCTGATATGCAAAACTATGGAACGCATCATCACGGACCTAATAAACAAGATATAGGGAATCTCCAAACTCTGGATCCCAAACAGTTTGGTTTTGTGAAGGGTATTATGCCTGCTCAACTTGGTTGACTTCTTTGAGTCAGTCACCAGAGGTGTTGATGAAGGCGAGGTGGTTCATTCAGCCTACCTTGATCTGGCCAAGGCCTTTGATACCACTCCCCACTCAGGAATCATAGAAAAAAAATCACTAAGCTAGGCATCAACCCCTGTATCACTAGGTGGATTGCAAACTGGCTCACAGATCGAACCCACAGTGTGAAAGTAGCTGACTCCAAGTCAGACTGCCGACCCATCACGAGTGGAGTCCCACAGGGATCGGTCCTGGGGCCACTTCTGTTTATCTATTTCTCAGAAGTCCAGTCTAACACAAAGGGACTCTGGCTGATAAAGTTAGAAGATGATTGCAAGTTGGGAGCCATTATTAACTCTCCAAGTGATGCTGACATCCTATAGAAAGGCCTCACGGAGACCAACAACTGGTGTCAAAAAGTACAGTTGTGTACATTTACCATAAATTTAGATGTTAGAGTGTATTCACTGTTGCAGTCATTAAATTTGGGTAATCTGCTGGCAGGTTGCCCTCAGTCGGCCTGATTAACAAAGTCTTGGGTCCTGCGTCAGTTGCTGTCTTTTCTTCCACGACATCAGATAGTCTGGTATAAAACATGCAGCTGACGCCATTACATCATTTTTTCTTGCCCCAGATGTCAGGTGCCCCACAAATGGGGAGCAAAATATCTATATACCTATATCTATATCTATCTCTATATATCTATATATCTATGTATAATGTATGTAGAATAAAAAACACAAAACATATACCTCCAAACAAAAGCAAATACACCAAAAAGGCTTTTAAAGATGGCAACAGAAATGAGAGGTAGAGGTATAGTTAGAGAAAAAAAAAGGGGGCTGGAGGGAGTGTAACCAGGACTGCAACTTTGAATACACTCGAACATCTACATTTATGGTAAGTGAACACAAAGTACAGTTTTGTACCTACCATAAATGTAGATGTCCGAACTGGATAGCATCTGCAGTCATAACAACTGGGTTGTCCTGTCGTCAGGCAGCCCTTCAGTCGGCCGGATTCCAAAGTCCGGGTCCGGCTTCGGCTGATGTCGCACTTCACCCGACGTCATCTCTGTTGGTCTTCGGGTATAAAGGCATCAGCCAACGCCATTTTCCTCAGTGTTTCTTGCCCCAGATGCCAGTAGCCCTCTTGAAGGCTAAAAATTTTGGATAAATGCCAATGTTCCCAAAAAGATAGTGGTAAACACAAAAAATAAGCATGTATGTACATATATACAACAAATACACCATAAAAGACTCCCCCCCACCAGCTAGCTATTAGGAGGGTAAACACCCTAGGAGTACCACAGAGGGGAAGGAGGGAGGGTAATCCTGACTGCAGATGCTATCCAGTTCGGACATCTACATTTATGGTAGGTACAAAACTGTACTATGTCCTTCATGGATGCATCTGCAGTCATAACAACTGGGTTGAATACCATAGCCAACTAGGGGAGGAGGAAGAAACTAGATTATGGTGTGTTTAGGATCCCTTGCAGTACAGCAGTGGCAAACCCTGCTCGGGATCTGGAATATAGAGGCAAATTATAATGCTTGGCAAATGTATGCACGGAGGTCCAAGTAGCCGCCTCAATAATGTCTTTGGTTGCCACTCCTCGTAAAAATGCTGTGGTAGTGGCTGTTGCCCTTGTAGAATGAGGTTTTATGTTCTGTGGAATTGGTTTTCCATGGAAGGAGTAACAGAACCGTATGCAATTTCCTATCCATTTGGAGATTGTCTGTTTGGAAATAGCTTTTCCTTCCCTTCCCGTTGCATAGGCTACAAAAAGCTGATCAGTTTTTCTGCTACTTTTTGTTCTGTCCAGGTAGTAGCGTAGCTGTCTGTGTACATCCAAGGTATGCAGTATTCTTTCCCCTCTGTTTTGTGGGTGGGGAAAGAAGGTAGGTAGGTGGATTGCCTGGTTTAAGGACACTCTGGATACCACCTTAGGCATAAATGTAGGATTAGTCCTCATGGACACTATCTTGATGGAAGATTAGGAAGGGTTGTACTGCCATAAGGGCCTGGAGTTCAGAAACCCTCCTGGCTGAGGTTATTGCCAGTAGGAAGGCGGTTTTCCACGATAGATGCTGTAGGTCTGCTGTTGCTGCTGGCTCAAAAGGTGCTAGTGTCAACTTTTCTAGCACAAAGTTCAAGTCCCAAGCTGGTAATGGTGGTTTCCTTGGAGGTTTTACATTCTTGATTCCTCTGAGGAACTGTCTGAGTAATGGGTGTGAAAAACAGGTGGATCAAAGCTGTATTCTGCTGAAATAGCTGATGCATGTATCTTGATGGAGGAGTAGGACAGGCCTGAATGTAGAAGTTCTGCCAGGTACTCCAGAATGTTAGGCATATCTATGTTTGACACATCTTTTCCTCTTTCAGTACTCCAAATGACAAACCTTTTCCATTTTCCTGCATAGTTCCTTCTTGTTGAAGGTCTGCGGGCTTCAAGAATAATGTCTTTCACTCTTTGTGAAAGTTCTGGATTAGCTGCTGCTATGTGATGTTCCATGCAGTCAGTTGCAATGTTTTTAGGTTTGGATGCATGATGCTGTAGTTGTTCTGAGTTAACATCAAAGGCATCAGGGGTATTGGCCACATATTGTTCTGAGACATGCTCCTCAGCAGTGGGTACCAGTGTTGTCTTGGCCAGTTTGGAGCTATTAGGATTATCCTTGGACGTTCTTCCTTGATTTTTAGTAACACCTTGTGTATCAAGGGAAGAGGTGGGAATGCATATGCTGTTAGGCCTTTCCAGCTGAAGGAGAGCGAATCCACTTTCCATGCTAGTGGGTGGGATGTCCTTGTGCAGAATTTTTTGAGCTGGTGATTGAGAGGGGAAGCAAATAGATCTATCTGAGGCATTCCCCATTTCTTTGAGATGGTCTTGAAGATGTCCGGGTGTAGCATCCATTCGTGGGCATCCGATGTGGTTCTGCTTAGTATGTCTGCTAGAGTATTTTCTTTTCCCGGTACAAATATTGCCTGTAACTGGATGTTGTAGCTGAGTGCCAGGTTCCACAGTTCCAAAGTCATTCTGCATAGGGGGTATGAATGAGTGCCTCCCTGTTTGTTGATGTACCACATGACTGTGGTGTTGTCTGTCCTTATCATCAACTGGCCTTCCTTGAGAAATGGTCTGAAGTTTTGGATTGACAGTTTTACTGCCAGCATTTCTTTTAGGTTGATGTGCAGGTGAAGTTGATCCTGCGTCCACAATCCTTGCACGCATTTGTCCAGCATGTGGGCCCCCCATCCTAGGTCTGAAGCGTCTGTTGTGATGGTCTGGCTTGCTTGACATCTGCGAAAGGGTAGCCCTGGGTTTAACTGGCATGCTTGAGCCCACCATAGGAACTCCTGTTTTAAGCATGGAATTAGGGGAATTTCTGTTTCTAGGCTGTGCCTGTGTTGAGACCATAAATTCTTTAGGTACCACTGTAGTTTTCTCATATGTAGTCTGGCAAGTGGGACCAAGATAATGCATGATGCCATGAAGCCCAAGGCCTGCAGTACTTTTCTTGCTGTTAACTTGTCCTGTTTTGTTAGTGCCAAGAAGTAAAGAGGGAGTTCTCTTTGTTTTTCTGCAGTTAGGAAAGCCATTTGTCTTACTGTGTCCAATTCCGCGCCCAAGAATGTCCTTGTCTGGGATGGTATCAGCCTTGATTTTTGTAAATTGACTGTGTATCCCAGTGCTTGTAGCAAGTAAATGACCCTTTGTAAATCTGTTGTCAGCTTGCTTTTGTTGTCCCCTTGTAGCAGGCAGTCGTCCAGGTATGGGTAAATTTGAATTCCTGTAACCTGCAGTGGCGATTACTGATGCCAGGCATTTTGTGAATACTCTGGGCGCAGTAGATAAGCCAAAGGGCAATGCTGAGAATTGATAATGCTCTGATCCTGCAAGAAATCTGAGGTATCTTCTGCAGATTGGTCGAATGGGGACGTGCAGGTATGCCTCCTTGAGATCTAGAGTTACCAGCCAACACTCCTTGCCCAGCATGGGAAGAAGTTGCTGTAGGGTCAGCATTTTGAATTTTGGGACAATGATGTATGTATTTAAGGTGGACAGGTCTAGAATAGGTCTCCAGCTTGTTTCCTTTCTTGGAACTAGGAATAGTCTTGAGTAGAATCCCTTTCCTTGTTCTGTTGTTGGCACTCTTTCCACAGCTCTCATGTTTGCTAACTGCATTATCTGTTGTAGAGCCTCTGTTTTTTGATTTGGAGGTAGATTTGGCATTCCTCTTTTGACTGGTAAAGTGTGGAAGTGGAAGCGGTAACCTTGATCTACGGTTTGTAAAATCCACTTGTCTTTTGTGATATAGTGCCAGTTCTTTGAAAATAAGGTTAATTTGCCGCCTAATGGAGCTGCCATTTGTTCCCTGGTAGGCGGATTTAGAATTAAGTCACTGTGGCTGTGTTGTTGTAGTGGCAGTGGTTGTGTCTGTGCCTCTGTTGTTACCTTGCCACTGTCGTCCTCTGTAGGCACCTCCTCTGGATTGGTTTCTGCCTCTGGAACGTCTATTCCTGCCCCTTTGGGATCTTGTGGAGTCAGGAAAGGACCAATTTTTGGCAGGCCAGTTCCTGCTAAACCTTGGGGGTTGGACCTGCAAGAAATCTTTAACCGTTTGAACAGATTTTGCCTTTTCTTCCATTTTCTTCATTATCTGCTGGGCAGGTGTACCAAACAAGCTGGTTTTATCCATAGGAGCATCTAATAGCTTAGCTTTAACATGATCCGGTAAAGCTTGTTCCTTTAGCCATGCATGCCTTCTTATCACTGTGCCAGTCATGGCTGATCTAAATGAAGCCTCCAGTGCATCATAGCCACATTTTAAAGAATGGTTACTAACCTGTTGTATGTTATTTACCATTTCTAATACATATTTCTTATCAATTGATTCATCAGAGGATAGCATTTTTGTTAACTGATCAAGCATAAACTCTTGGTATTGTATCATGTGAAACTGACAGTTTAAAGCTCTAGCTGAGAGAGTAGCTGAAGTGTAAACCTTTTTGCCCCATCTGTCTAAAGACCTGGCTTCCCTTTCAGAAGGAATAGGGTTTTTAGCTGTGGTCGCGGCTACTGCCTTGGGACCCTGGGATATAGTTTCGGGGTCTGCAAGAGGGGCCTTGTAAAGGTGGTGATGAGTGTCTGGTACCCTGTAAAATCTGTCTGGTTTGACAGGGGCTGGAGGTAAAGAATCTGGTGCAGAGCAGACATCATTGAAGGCATCATCCACTACAGAGAGCACAGGAGGTATAGCTAAGGGCCTGTGTTGTGGAAGGTGCAGAAAAGTTCTAAGTCTTTTTCTTGAGTCTGAGAAATCCTGCTGCTGCCATTGGAACTGCTCTCGCATGGCATGTAAGGTTTCCCCAAAGGAAAATTCTTCTGGTGGGGAGGCAGCTGGAATGGATTCTTCAGCATCTGAGTCTTCAAAATTGGAGAAGGGAGCCTCTGGCTGGTCTGTTATGTCTGATTCATCAGCAGAATCATCAGAGGACACAGGCTCGGGGGGTTCTGCCCTAGGTCTCTTCTCTGGGGGCTGAGAGGCCCTGTCTGGGTGAGATTGAGATCCCCTAATTAATGAAATTAAATCTTCTGCCAGGGTAAGCATTTGTGAACTAGAAGAGGGTCGTGTTGTAGGGGGTTTAGCAGGCACTGTTCTAGTAGTTTCGGCTGCTTTGGCCCTGGCAAAGGCCTTAATGGACATGGCTGCTGGAGGCCTAGCAGCACCACGTGCTGGGGTAGACACATCCAAGGGAATGGTGTCTGATAAGTCAGTGGCAACCACCGTGGTGGATAAAATTTCTGAGGCCGATTCAAGAGAAGTAGCAGGGGCCTCGGTGGTAGTGATAGATTCTGCTGTATTTTGATCAGTTTTCTCGGTTTCGGCCGAAACCGAGACACTCGCGGTTTGCTTAACCATGGTTTCGGCCGAAACCGCGGACCGCGAGTGTCGGTCTTTATCTTTGCGTTTTTAGCAGTTTGGGTAGTCGGAGGATCCGGCGGCATAATATACAAAATCAAAACCGAAAAACTGTTCAGCAAACTCCGACCGACGCCTAAGCGTTGCCGGTTGAAAGAAGCACAGGCGAACAGGCTGCTACGTCGTGGGCTGGGCCTAAACAAGGCAGACAGTAAGAGTGGAAATCCTTATGAGGTATTTGTTTCCCACAGGTTAAACAATTATTAACTTTTTCTGACATCGGCTGAGGCAAGAAAGAGTCCCCAACGGGGTACTTAGCTTTAGAAGTCTTCGAAGTAGTATTCGGTAGAAGTAATCTCTGGATCCGACCGACCGGCACTTGCGAACAGCTTCTGCTTCGGGCGCCACGCGGCAAGAAAGACTGAGGAAAATGGCGCCGGCTGATGCCTTTATACCCGAAGACCAACAGAGATGACGTCGGGTGAAGTGCGACATCAGCCGAAGCCGGACCCGGACTTTGGAATCCGGCCGACTGAAGGGCTGCCTGACGACAGGACAACCCAGTTGTTATGACTGCAGATGCATCCATGAAGGACATCTGTACTATGTTCTTAGTGTTTCAATGTTGCAGTCATTACATTTGGGTAGATTCCCAAAGCTATGGTTGGGAGGATGGATTTATACAGCATTATGAGCAGCTATAAGGCCCTGCAGGACAGCAGTGGCACAGCAGCTCTGGATTTAGAGAAGAGGTAAATGGTAATGTTTGGTGAACGTATGAACTGAGCTCCAGGTAGCAGCTTCTAGAATGTCTCTGGTAGGAACCCCTCTGAGAAAGGCTGCATAAGTAGATGCAGCCCTGGTGGAATGAGATCTGATCCCCTTGGGGACAGGTTTACCATGGTGAATATAGCAGAAACGAATACAATGGCATATCTGCTTTGAAATAGCCTTTCCCTCTGGCCCTGCAGCAAATGCCACCAGTAATTGTTCAGATTTTCTTAGAGGTTTTGTCCGGTTTACATAGAATCTTAGTTGTCTGTGTACATCCAATGAATGCAGAATCCGCTTACCCTTGTTCTGTGAATTTGGGAAGAAAGTTGGCAGATGAATGGTCTGATTAAGGGCCACACTAGATACCACTTTAGGCATAAAGGATGGATTAGTCCTGATAGCCACCCTGTCCGGGTAAAAAATAATGAAAGGCTCCACTGCCACAAGAGCCTGTAGTTCTGAAATCCTTCTAGCTGAAGTGACTGCTAAAAGAAAAGCTGTTTTCCAAGAGAGAAATTTTAAGTCTGCAGTAGCAGCTGACTCAGAGAGGTAGAGTGAGTTTTTCCAAAACAAAATTGAGGTCCCATGCAGGAGTTGGTGCTCTTCTGTGAGGTCTTACATTTTTGGCCCCTCTGAGGTACTGCTTTAGCAGAGGATGAGAAAAGAGGGGAGGCTCTGTGTTGTAATGAGCTGAAATGGCAGAGGCATGGATTTTTATGGAAGAAAAAGATAGGCCCTTGTGAATCATCTCAGTTAAGTACTGCAGAATCTGAGGAATATTGGGCATTGCTGTGCTTATTCCTTGTGCTTGGTTCCAGGCACAGAATCTTTTTCCATTTCTCAGCATAAGATCTTCTAGTACTAGGCCTTCTAGCCTCCAAAATGACATCCATCACAGGTTTGCTGAGAGATGTAACTGGTGAAATTAGTTGATTAGCCATGCTGCAAGATTCAGAGTTTGGAGCAGTGTGTGCAAAATGTGATAGTTCTGCTGAGACAGTAGGTAAGGTGTCTGAGGCAGGTACCAAGGAGGAAGGTGCAACATATTGCGTAGGAGCAGGTACCAGTGTTGACGAGGCAGTCTGGAGCAATCAGAATAATTTTTGGTTTTTCCTGTGACTTTTAGTAAGACCTTGGAGAGCAGAGGCAGAGGGGGAAAGGCATAGACCGATAGGTTTTTCCAGCTGAAGGATAGAGCATCCACTTTCCAAGCTTCTTTGTGATGAATTCTTGTACAGAATTTGTCCAACAGATAGATCTTTTTGCCTCACCCCAAAACTATGTCTGGGCTCCCCCATTTGCGTGTCAACATGCTGAAGATTTGTGGATCTAGTTTCCATTCGTGTGGGTCCATAAGATTTCTGATTAGTTAGTCTGCCAGAGTATTTTGCTTTCCTGGCAGGAATTGAGCTTGTAGATGTAGTTAAGTCAAGGCCGTGTTCCACAATGTTATGGATAGTCTGCAAAGGGGGTAGGAATGGGTACCACCTGCTTGTTTATGTACCACATAAATGTGGTGTTGTCTGTCTTTATCAGTAGTTGTCCTGGATGAAGATAGTCCTTGAAGACTGTCAGAGCATTCTGTACAGCTAGCATCTCTTTCTGATTGATATAGGTGGCATTAGATTTGGGCTCCATTGGCCCTGAATGCATCTACCTACCAGATGCCCCCCCCCCCCCAAAAGCATAATCTGATGCATCTGTAAGTCAGGGTTTGGGCGGCAGGGGGTGGAATGAATGACAGTCCCTTGTTTTGGTGGCAGGCCTCTGCCCACCATAGGAACTCTAGCTGCAGGCAAGGAATGATAGGAATCATTGTTTCCAGGCTGTGACAATTGTTGACTCCATAAGCTTTTTAGGTACCATTGAAGTTTCCTCATATGCAGTCTTGCATATGGAATTAGAAGAATGCAGGAGGCCATGAACCCAAAGGCCTGCAGAACTTGTCTTGCAGATAGCTGGGTTTTTGTGGCCATCAGTTTGAAGCAAGTCATCAATTGAATTTGTTTTTCTGGCGTAAGGCAAGTCATCTGGGCAGTTCTATTCAAGCTTGCACCCAGGAATGTAATTATTTGAGAGGGTACCAGATGTGATTTCTTTTAGTTTATGGTGTACCCTAGACAAGTTAGAAGCCTTTCTTACAAACGCCAGATGTTTTAGAAGAGTGTCCTTGTTTTCTGCCCAAATTAGACAATCATCCAGGTATGGATAAATTTGAATATTTCTTTGCCTGCAAAATGCAATTACTGGTGCCAGGCACTTTGTGAAGACCCTGGGCGCAGTAGATAAGCCAAAGGGCAGCACAGAGAACCAACAGTGCAAATAATCTGCTTGGAGGTGGAGGTATCTTCTGCAAGATTCCCTGATTGGTATATGCAGGTAAGCCTCTTAAGTCTAGAGTTACCAACCAGGCATCCTTGCCTAGCATAGGTAGTAATTGTTAGAGAGAGTTAGCATCTTGAAGTTTGGAATGTCCAGAAATGTATTTAGAATTGATAAGTCCAGAATTGGACGCCATGATTTGTCTTTTCTGGGTACCAGGAAAAGTCTTGAATAAAAACCTTGTCCCTTTTCCTTTTCTGGTACTGGTTGAATAGCCCCCATATTCATGAGGGACATAACTTGTTTCTGGGCCTCTGCCCACTGATTTGGAGGCAGATCTGGCCATCCGTTTGGGATTGGCAATGTGTGGAAATTAAATCTGTATCCCTAGGATACTATATTTAAAACCCATTTGTCCTGGGTAATCAGTTGCCAGTTTCATGCATGAAGTGCCAGCCCCCCCCCCCCCAAAGGGGCAGCCAAAAGATAAGTGCTCGGTGATTGCAGTGGAAAGTCATTGAGGCTGTTTAAGGTGCCTTGTTACTTCCAAATTTGGAGGTAGAGGCACCCCATTGCTTTGTTCTACAAGTTCCTTGCGACTGAAAACGGGAGCCTTTGGAATGTCTGGGTTTGACCTGAGCGGCTCTAGTGGGTACTGGAAAGGACCAGTTCTTAGTAGGCCAGTGCCTACTGAACCTGGGTGGCTGCACTTGTAGGAAATCTTTCACAGTTTGCATAGATTTAGATTTATCTTCCATCTTTTTCAAAACTTCTTCAGCCCTATTACCAAACAGACTGTCCTGTTGTAAAGGAGCATCCAACAATTTTGCTCAGGAAACCATAATACTAGGAGACTTTAATATTGATTGGAACTCCTGCATAACACCAAAACCCACCTCTCACCTTAACCTCTTCAATTTTCAACAAACCATAAACTCCCCAACTAGAATTAACAAAACGACCAATAAACAAGCCATCCTGGACTGGATATTAGTCAACAATAATCACCTCTTATATAAAACAGGAACACTCCCAGACAAAATCAGCGACCATCTCCTCACCTACATCACTAAACAAAAAAATAACAATTTCAAACAGGCTAGCTATCGTACTATACGTAGCAAAAAAAACTTTAACCTTCCTTCTTTCGAACTGAACTCAAAGAATACAACTGGTCAGCTCTAAAATACCTCCCCCTAGATGAAGCTGTTACCCTATTCAACAACACATTTCTCAATATCCTTGACCATCACGCTCTCGCTTAATCAGAATAGGATCCAAAGCAGCCCCTTGGCTTTCTAAAGAAACCAAGCAAACCATGCTATTAAGGAACAAACTATGGTCAAAATGGAGAACAACAAAACCAAACTGACCATCAAAACTTCAAACAACTTAGAAACAGCACAAAAACTCACCTATCTTGATAAAAAAATTACTACCTTCAATATCAGCAAAACCAAAATCTTAGTCCTAAGAAATTCTGGTCAGGAATCAACAAATTGCTCCATCCAGGGAATACCAAAACACCTACTCCAACTAACCTAGCTCAAACCCCTCCCAACATAATTGCCAATACATTCAACAACTTTTCTCTGAAACAGTCACCTCACTAGCAAACACAATGGCTCCCCACTTCCCTCAAAAGACTTCTCCTCAAATAGATACCCCACACTAAAATTTAAGACAGTCTCCACTACCTACATATGTAAATTACTCTCAAAGCTGAAACCATGCACTCCATCAGCTGACCAACTACCAGCCGAATATCTACAACTAGCAGCAGCAGAACTAGCATACCCAGTCTCCATCTTAATTAATAGAACAATAACCGAATCAACTATTCCTTCCCTCTGGAAGGTCTCCCACATCATTCCTCTGCATAAAGGAGGAAACACTAATGAGCTTACGGTTTCCGTCCCATAGCCCTTCTATCACCTCTATCTAAAATTATGGAACGTTGTATACACCAACAACTTTTAAATCATCTCTTACATAATAGCCTACTAGCAGACTCCCAACACGGCTTTAGACCTTTCCATAGCACTTCTACTGCTCTTCTCTCCTTCACAGACAATATCAACAAAAATGTAATAACAACCTTTTCTCCTCTGCTTTATTTCTCGACCTGTCTAAAGCCTTTGATATGGTGAATCATCAACTTCTGCTACACACTTTGAAATCTCTCTCACTTGACTCTATGGCATTGCACTGGTTTGACTCTTACTTGAAGGATAGAAAACAAGCTGTGCTTTGGGCCAGCCATCTATCTTCTCAGCTCCCAGTCACTATCGGTGTCCCTCAAGGATCCATCCTAGGTCCCCTTCTTTTCTCCATATTTATCAATAACCTATCTATTTCACTCCCAACATCCACATGTATTCAGTATGCAGACGATTCAACTCTCATCTGCTCTGCTGGATCTCCATCTGAACTCCATTCTTCTTCCCAAAAGTCTTTACAGCAGCAGAAAAATGGTTCCAACATATCTGTCTCCTCCTCAATCCCAAAAACCAAATTATTACTTTTCTCACCTACCCTAAGTCTACCCCTTCTCCTTCTCTATTGTTTCTGATAATGGCACTATCATCACACCTGACCTTTCAACTAAACTGCTTGGTTTTACAATAGATAATCAACTGAACTTTGATTCCCACATTAACCTAACCATCAAAGCTGTAAATAAAAAGATAGGTGCCCTCTATAGACTTAAGCCCTTTCTTACACCAACTAGCAGGGTGTCTCTAGCCCAAACACATCTCATCTCTACATTACTGTATGCCTCCCCATCCTTTATCAACCTTTCAAAATCAAACCTTCAGAAACTTGCCACAACCTACCATAACATTGCCAGATTTGCCACAGGTTCCCATTGTACCCATCATTGTGATAATCTCAAAAAACTCAGCTGGCTTGAACTTCAAAATCTAATTCTCCTCCACCAGTTAGTTATCACCTATAAAATTCTCCATTACCCTAATAATACACCAATACTTAATAACCTTGTCACCCCTACAAGAATCTTACTTCCTCCGCTCAGCAAACAAACTGCTAGTCACTACTCTCAAATCACACAATAAAGCTGGCGACTCCTTGTTTACAAATGTTGTTGGCTCTTACTGGAATAAACTTCCCATAGAACTGACCTCCCTAGGCTCATCAAAACTTTTCAAAAAACAACTAAGGCACCATTTCAAATCCAACTGGCTATGCCCTTGTTCTAATCCTGACTGACTTTACTGCCCAACTCTCTTTACAACTCCCTCCTCTACTTTCTCTGCTTGTCTCTACTACTTGTATCACTCCTCCTCTATAGCTCACCTTACATCCACTTAGATATTACTTTTCCTATAACATCTTTTCTCTTTACTCAATACACCTCTGGATCCTGTCATCTACCCTCTCACTTACACTCACACTTTGCTCCCTGCCATGCAATTCTATTTCCTAGAACTGGTGCCCTGGCACAAATGTATTATCTTAGCTGTCAATACTATATAGTATAGACCTTTGTATATGCTACCTCTTTCTTCCTTTCTTTTCAAAACTTACTACTCCTGCTTCTCCTAATAACATGTGATTAGGAATTTCTACTCAGTATTTAGTATTTTAAGTATTATACATATTCTGTAAAAAATGATGTAATTCAAGAACTGTACAATTCTGTAAATATGTTTCTGTATTTTTAATATCCTACATTCAATTAGTTCATCAATCCTTATAAGTTGTATCGTACAGTAATGTTTTTTTATGTAATGTACCAGTTATAGTGGAGCTTTTCTCCTCGGGCCTCTGCTGAAAATGGACATGTATCCAGCCAGACTAGCCCGGTCAACAAATGTAAAATAAAATAAATAAATAAAATAAATAAATTTAACATGATCAGGCAGATTTTGCTCCTTGAGCCAAGCATGCCTTCTTATCACAGATCCAGTTACAGCAGCCCTGCAAGAGGCCTCCAAGGAATCAAAACCACATTGCAAAGTATGTTTTCCAACCTGCTCAGCTGAATGCAATAAATCCTGCAACTCTGTTTTCCACACAGTCAGAAATCAACATGATTTTCTGCTTCCATGACATGCTGTTGATATTTAAGCATATGAAATTGACAGTTTAAAGCCCTGATTGCCAAGGTTGCAGACTTGTAAACATTCTTACCCCATCTATCCAGCGCCCTGGAATCTCTATTAGAAGGGGTAGGATTTTTAGCAGTAGAAGCCTTAACGCTCTTGGAACCCTGAGAAGTGGTTTCAGGGTCAGCAGTAGGGTTTTTAAAGAGGAATTTGTGGGAGTCAGGAACCCTATAATATCTGTCTGGCTTACTAGGAGCCGGAGGCAGGGAATCATGTCTAGAACAGGAGGTATAGCCAAAGGCCTATGCTGAAGAAGAAGGAAATCCCCAAGCCCTTTTTTAGATTCTGAGAAATCCTGACTCACCCAGTGAAAGTGTTCCCTTAAGGTATGCAAAGTTTCTCCAAAAGAAAAATCCTCAGGAGGAGAAGCAGAAGGGATGGAATCTTCTGCATCAAAGTCCTCATAAAAGTGGGAATAGATAATTCCTGATCAGAAGAGGAATCAGAAGAAATAGAAACCTGATCTGAAGATTCATAGTCAGTGCCTTGCCTAGGCCTTTTAGCAGGAGGAGGATGGGTACACCCCTGATCAAGGTAATTAAATCCTCAGCCATTTTGATAATTTGTTTTTTAGGCATTGGGGCCTGTACACGTGGCCAAAGTGTCATTTTTTTAGACATAGAAGTAGTTTTTGGCCTTAGTTTTGAAGATGGTGTCGGTTTAATATACAAATCTTTAGGCCTGGAAACTCCCTCAGAAGCCGGTGCCTGCTCAGTGGCTCCGGACCCATCTAAGGTAGAGACATCCGCAGGTTCAATACTTAAAGTATCTCGCGGCATACCGGACTCCGAATGGGTCTCAGTACAGGTCTGCGAATCAAAAGTAGCGGGTAGCAGGTGCTGCGAAAGCACCTCGCTGAGTACTGGTGAACTGGCGACTGGCTTAGGAGAAGCTTTGTCGTCTGTTTTGGACCCCGGTTGGTCTCTTTCTTTGCATTTTTTTAGGTATTCCGGTAGTCTGATTGCTAACAGACGACATTTCTGGATAGTTAAATCTCAAGCAAAAATATTTAGAAGCAAAAACATACAGACGTTTAACAGTGGGTTGATTAAACTTAGCACAAAACCGACAGCAAGGCACGTTGTGGTCAGGGCCTAGGCAAGGAATACAGTACAAATGAAAATCTTTATGGAGGTATTTGCTTTCCACAAGTAATACAATTGTTAACTTTTACTGACATCGGTAAGGAGCAAGAAAAAGTTTCTCCAAGGGGTACTTAGCTTTTAGTTGAAGACTTCGGTTCTGAAACTGGAAAACGAAAATTTCAGGAGTCAGCCGACCGGCACTTGCGAACTGCTTCTGCCACTGCGTGGCAAGAAATACTGATGTAATGGCGTCAGCTGTATGTTTTATACCCCTGACGACCTGACGTCATGGAAGAAGGTACAGCAACCGACGCAAGACCCAAGACTTTGTTAATCAGGCTGACTGAGGGCAACCTGCCAGCAGATTACCCAAATGTAATGACTGCAACAGTGAAACTCGAAGAACATCCATGGCCTTAAGCTCAATGCCAAAAAATGTGTAGTCATCCCCACTGGGGAAAAACCCAGTTCTCATGAACTACCACATCAATGGTATTCCATTGAACACAGAAGGCATTAGATCTGGGAACACAGGTTGACAGCAATCTCTCTTTTGACCATCACACTGCCACTGTGGTCAAAAAGTCCTATGTGGCACATCTCATTACTAAGGGTTTTGGATCCAGGAAGAAAGAGGTAGTCTTCCCTCTACTCTTCTCTCATTAGGCCAATCATGGAGTACACCTCACTAGACATCTGCAACTACCAGAGAGGCCACAAAAGTATCTCACAAAGAGGATCCTAGGCCTTAAAAACTTGTCCTACATGGACAGACTAAAAAAACTCCACTATTCTCGGTCTCATATCACCTACTTCGAGGCGATCTTTGCTTGACTTACAAAGCCATGCCTGACCCACCTCTGTTAGAAATGCTACATCTGAAGAAATCCCAATCCCTCCGCACCACACGCTCCAGAGACCTCAACCTCACTACCCCAATCAACAGAACGTGTTGGAGGGACAGGTTCAAAACCCTGAGACTGCCCATGCTATGGAATAGACTTCCCATACATGTCAATCAGAGCACCTCACTGGCCCTCTTCAAGAGAAATCTTGAGTGGAAGGGAATTAGAAAATTCACCCCTGGAATCACTCCAGTGGTGCTACTCGACAGAGGCGCTGGAAACTAAGATCAGATGGCACGATGCCAGGATAATCCTATGGGCTAGGCTTGTAAAAGCGCCAGGGCCATTAGCCTAGTACACACCTATGAACCTATAAAGGGTACAAAGATTGTGCAAATTTTTGCAGCACCTACTAAAGCCAACACCCAAATAATATACATAGGATTCCTGTTAAAACTGCAATTTGGTTCACTCTCTCTTCCATTCAAATTTGGCACTCTCTCTCTCTAAAGCTCATGTGACTGGAGATATGCCTGCAGTATGTCGGAGTAAGCAGTCACATTTATGAGCCACAGGTAGGCAAAACTGTCTGGAGCTCATCAGTTCACTCCACAGTACTTCTAACAATTCAAAAGTTAATACTCACTTGTGTATTACTGCCCGACTTATCAGGAAAGTCCAGCAAACAAATGTACTGACAGACTGACCATGCGGAGGGGAGAGGACGGTGTTTAGCACCTACAAAAAAGTGCGTCTGCAAATGCATCCATTAAATCCAATACTGGGGTACCCAAACTGATGACAGGACTGAATCCCAAGCAGTATACCTACAGGACAGCTAAAAGTTCAAAAAGCCAAGTCCCAGAATATCAAGCCTGCACATCAGGCCCCACTCCTAGAGTCGTAACAGCACCTGCTGAATGTGCAAGCCAAAGTCGTCACAGCACAGGTGGTCTATAATACAGACAGACATTCTTGAAGCAAGTATTAAGTACTAAGAGAAGCCTTGCCACTAATGGAATAATCTTTATCTGCAGCACTCTGCCTGCCTGCAGATGGCCTAATGGCAAAGTTACTGCAGCTGGCAGTCAACTCGGAAGGGGTTTGCTTCTTGGCTGCCAGCTTTTCCCTTGCTGAAGTAAAGGAGATGAAAACTGTTAAGGCTTTTCAAACTCATGACTCCATCAGAATCCAGGCTAGTACTACTCTGCCAGTGCAGACACCACTTCACACTCATGAATCCTTCCCTGTACATAAGGAACCGAATCTCCAAGATACTAATAGCACAACAGATGGTTATCTGAAAAAGTAAAGTATTTTCCAAGATGCACACTTTGCCACTGAAACCATAGGAAGTTACCAGACTATTGGCACTAATGCCTCTACAAGCCTAGCCACGTTATATCCTTGTTCCTTTACAGACCAAGATATACAGTCTACATTTGCACGTGAACCTAAACAGTTTCCCAACAGGATCAGGCCAGCCTGTTGGTTACAAAGTTAGGCTCAAAATGGTAAAAAGGAAAGTTGGGTGGACATGAAGGTATTTGAGGAACCACTTGACCAGCATATAGTAAGCCACAGTCTTATCAACCACAAGATCATAATGGGCAGAAATAACCACAGAACACTGCAAGTCCAAGTAGTACACTAGCATCTAGTAAGGATCAAGAAACAAACATTCAGCCCAAATGCAGAAACTCAACTGGAAAAGCATGTCTACCACATTGAAAGCTCTGTGGCATTTTCACTCTTTAGAGGCATTTCTGTCAAAGGACCAGGCAAGACCAAAGACAACCTGCAGATTTTGTATAGCAGCAGACAGTTTTTGAGGTGGAGCAGAGGCACCTGGAAGCCTACCAATCTCACTCACCAGGGGAGGACTGTTTAGCCTTTCTTCCATGGAATCTAAAATAAGGAATGGAAACAGCAGAAAAGATGGAGGTACACATGAATTTCTTTTGCCATGGGATACAAAATGCATTTATCATGGTTTTTTCACATATAGAAGACACTATCAGAATGACATATTAATCCACAACTCTGCTAAGGTCTGGAACAACTCAGAGAAAGAAGTTTCTCTTTTGCCCATTGACAGATGCACACTGCCTCTCTACAAAGAGGGTATAAATGCCCCCCCCCCCAACACCCGTTTACCAACGATGGATTAGCTTTTGGATGAACTAGGAGCAACCCTGAAACAGCTCTCTCTCCAAAGCCTTTAATGCCAAGAAAATAACCAGTAGTTCCAAATGGCTGACGAGTCCCACAGAGAGACCACTCTCCTTAAAAAGAAGAGCAGAGGTGAGCCCCTCATTTCTGCAATAAAAGGCTACATTGTAAGAATACAAGTTCAGCAGCAAGAATGTGAGGCCCATTTGGAGACAGAGGTCGATGATTCATTATACCAGGGAAATGGCATCAGAAGGCGATTCATGAGCATGTGGTAGCTCTACCACCTCAAAGTCCACGGAAACACCCACATCCTCAGGCATGTAAATGCAGCTTCAAACAAAACCAACTATCAAACCAGGACAGCATGGGACGTTCTAGGCTTGTGAACCAGCTTTAATCTTCACCCAGGTTGCCAAATTCATGACTTCCTGGGCCTTCTCTGCAGACAGGAAATGCTGCACCAGTGACATTTCACACTTGTGACATCACTCCCGTATGGCAGACTTAGATAAGGTTTCTGCCAATTTACAACCATCTACTAGAGGTATGAATTAGCCAACTCTAGGGACACTACAAAGCAATGCTTCAGCTATCTAGATGGAGGAACACATGAAGCACCTTCCCCTGCATGGTTTTATCACCACAGCAAACACTTTCATAAGCACTCTGGGTACAAAAGACTCTTCCTTATAGCATTGTTGCTTAAAAATTCTGCATATCCAGCAAGAGAAGAAAGCTCTAGTGTGGATCCCAAAAACAGATGTGGTAGAAGGTACCCAAGTCCAGCTACACTTCTAGGTACTACGCAACAGCAAGGTATAATTTTTGATATCCATTACTGGAAAAAAGTTGTCCATTCCTTCTGTAACCTGTTGGAGTTAAAATTTCTGGCGTTGTTCAGAAGGAGGAAGTCTCTACAGACACTTTGAAGAACAGAGCCTGTACCTGTCCCAAAAGATGTGAGGAGACAGCCTGGATTCTAGTGAAGAAGTTCATTTCCCCAAAAAAGGCTCAAGTGTTAAGTCAAGGCTAAATGCGAATACACTCTGAACCCACTGTGTTCTGTGATAGCTATTACAGCCAAGTCATGAACCAAACTCGTAAGAGACAGCCCCAGAATGTCATCAGGACTGTGGATGCAGAGATGAACAGCTGTCTTCAGGGATTACTTAGCCAGACTGGAGGCGGCAGGACAGTGTCATGCCCAATTGTATTCCTCTGTCCGTCTACAAACATGCTTCATCTGGGGTTAACTGAATCTGAAAATAATTACAGGAAGCTGAAGAGGGATCTTAAAGATCCTCCATTACAGTGGAGGCCTGCTTCCACTTAAGAGGCCATATTAAAAATCCTGACGAGGCTGGCCAAAACGAAGTTCACCCACGAAAGAAACATCCAGGATGGAACTTCTGCTTCTCCTTAAGGGAAAACAGCCTCAGCAAGGCCAGGCTGCAAAAGCAAATGCCCGCACCTGTGAGCCTAGCCCAAGTCAAATGCAAGTAGCTACATGAAAGCCAAAGCTTAGAGACAAGAGGGTTAAAAATCACACCTTCTTGAGCCTACAATTAAAAGGAAGGAAGGAAAGCTTCTGCTCAGCTCAACCCACTAATGACTGGAATGTGGGACAGATGAGGCAAAAAATGAACTCTTGAGATTCACTGAGACAATGTAAACATTTACCAATTCTGTCAAAAGAATTTAGACCCAAACATGAAAACACTGCTTTATTTACCTCGTCTGTTTGTCACTAACCTCAGAATTACGAGGGAGATGCAAAATGGGAGTCTTGACTGGGCAAAATGCCCTTTTTCAGCAGAGGCTGCTGGAAGAAAAGCTCTATTTAAAATATAAAATACAACACACAGAAATATACCATTTGTATTATTACAAATAAATACAAAGAAGTCAAGTAAGTGGGTCAATTGATTGAACAGGAAATAAAGTATTAAAACCTTTCTTGGACACTAGTAAAGATAGTATGAATGTGCAGGGTTACCACCTGTCCCACTTTGTGAGGGACAGTCCCTCTTTGGGCAGTTGTGTCCTGCGGAAAAAATCGGAAAAATAGTAAATGTCCTGAGATTTCAGGATGAAAATATTTTCTACATTTTCTTTGATAGTTGCATAAAGCAATTATTTTGTATATGAAACACCTATATGTTATATGAAATAGAATAAGCAACTCAAATGCTACAAGAATAAGCTTTTATTTGTACAAAAAAGTAAAGTTCTGCACTTTGCCATGGCTGTGGGTATGCTTTGTCCTGCAAAATCTGACATTTCTACAGAAAATGTCCCACTTTGGGCATTTGAAAAGGTGGCAACCCTATGAATGTGCCCAGAAATGGGTAATGGGTGAGACGGATAAAAATCAGTACAATATGAAAAACGAAAGGCAAATTTCAAAACTTTAAATAAGGAAGGTGAAGGTTAAATTGAAAAAGTGAATACTAGAGGAGTTAAAAAGGATGGAAGAAGGAAAAAGAAAAACAACTTGTCTGCAGGATTCAGATATCTTGATTTCAGCATGGAAAGACAAACTGGTATGTCCATCTGGATGTTAGGTGTTTGAGGAGACTTTGGAAACATTTAAGATGAGATTCAAGTTGAATTTATGAAAGGAGGATCCCCCCAGGACAGGAACATACATGAAAATGTAGAAACCAGCATGGGAACACTGTAACAAACGGATTGTAGGATATCAGAGATTTCTGGGGGTTCAAGACACATGGATCTTGTGAGGCATTAGG
>NC_056743.1:646358917-646376417 GCF_019279795.1 Protopterus annectens
TACTCCTTTCTTCAGCAGGGGGAGAATGGATTGCAAAGTGACCATCTGGAACTTGCAGTTCAAACGGCTGAGAACCAGAATGGGTCTCAAGTCCCCTGTTCTTTTCGGCACCAAAAATAATCTTGAGTAAGTTCCTGATCCGATATGGTCTGCGGGGACTGGCTGGATGGCTCCTTTTCTTAGCAGCTTTGAGATTTCTAATGCTGCTTGATCCCGTTGACTGGGTGGAACATCCGGGATTCTCTTTGACGGTGGGGGAGAACGGATAAAGGGAATGGTATAAAGTACAGTTTTGTACCTACCATAAATGTAGATGTCCGAACAGGATAGCATCTGCAGTCATAACAAATGGGTTGTCCTGTCGTCAGGCAGCCCTTGATTGGCATTCCAAAGTCTGGGTCTGGCCTCGGCTGGTGTCGCACTTCACCCGACGTCATCTCTGCTGGTCTTCGGGTATAAAGGCATCAGCCGATGCCATTTTCCTCAGTGTTTCTTGCCCCAGATGCCAGTTGCCCTCTTGGAAAGCTAAATTTTGGATAAATGCCAATGTTTCCAAAAGTAGAAGGCAAACACAAAAAATAAGCATGTATGTACATATATACAAACAAATACACCATAAGAGACCCATTCCAGCTAGCTATTAGGAGGGTAAATACCCTAGGAGTACCACAGAGGGGAAGGAGGGTGGGTAATCCTGACTGCAGATGCTATCCTGTTCGGACATCTACATTTATGGTAGGTACAAAACTGTACTATGTCCTTCAAGGATGCATCTGCAGTCATAACAAATGGGTAGAATACCATAGCCAAACTAGGGAGGAGGAAGAAGAATTATGGTGTAGTTAGGATCCCTTGCAATACAGCAGTGGCAAACCCTGCTCGGGATCTAGAGTATAGAGGTAAGTTATAATGCTTGGCAAATGTATGCACGGAGGTCCAAGTAGCCGCCTCAATAATGTCCTTGGTTGCCACTCCTCGTAAGAAAGCTGTGGTAGTGGCTGTAGCCCTTGTAGAGTGAGGTCTTATGTTTTGTGGAATTGGTTTTCCATGGTAGGAGTAACAGAATCTTATGCAATTTCCTATCCATTTGGAGATTGTCTGTTTGGAAATTGCTTTTCCTTCCCTTCCTGTTGCATAGGCTACTAAAAGCTGGTCAGTTTTTCTGTTACCTTTGGTTATGTCCAGGTAGTAGCGTAACTGTCTATGTACATCCAAGGTATGCAGCAGTCTTTCCCCCCTGTTCTGTGGATTGGGAAAGAAGGTAGGTAGGTGGATTGCCTGGTTTAGAGACACTCTGGATACCACCTTAGGCATAAATGTAGGATTAGTTCTCATGGACACTATCTTGATGGAAGATCAGGAAGGGTTGTACTGCCATTAAGGCCTGTAGTTCCGAAACCCTCCTAGCTGAAGTAATTGCCAGTAGGAAAGCAGTTTTCCATGATAGGTGTTGAAGGTCTGCAGTTGCTGCTGGTTCAAATGGAGGGAGTGTCAATTTTTCTAGCACAAAGTTCAAGTCCCATGCTGGTAATGGTGGTTTCCTAGGAGGTTTTACATTCTTGATTCCTCTGAGGAACTGCCTGAGTAGAGGATGTGAGAAGACAGGGGATCAAGCTGTATTCTGCAGAAATAGCTGATGCATGTATCTTGATGGAGGAATAGGACAGGCCTGTATGGAGAAGCTCTGCCAAGTACTCCAGGATGTTAGCAATATCTATCTTCGACACATCTTTTCCTCTTTCAGTACTCCAAATGACAAACCTTTTCCATTTTCCTGCATAGTTCCTTCTTGTTGAAGGTCTGCGGGCTTCAAGGATAATGTCTTTAACCCTTTGGGATAAGTCTGGGTTAGTTGCTGTTATGTGATGTTCCAGGCAGTCAGTTGCAGAGTTTTTAGGTTTGGATGCATGATGTTGTAGTTGTTCTGAGTTAACATCAAAGGCATCAGGGGTAGTGTCCACATTCTCCCCAGAGACATGCTCCTCAGCAATGGATACCAGTGTTGCCTTGGCCAATTCGGAGCTATCAGAATTATCCTTGGACGTTCCTCTTTGATTTTCAGTAGTACCTTGTGCATCAAAGGAAGAGGTGGAAATGCATATGCTGTCAGGCCTTTCCAACTGAAGGATAGAGAGTCCACCTTCCATGCAAGTGGGTGGTATGTCCTTGTGCAGAATTTCTTGAGCTGGTGATTGAGTGGGGATGCGAATAGGTCTATTTGTGGCATTCCCCATTTCTTTGTGATTGCCTTGAAGATGTCCAGGTCTAGCATCCATTCGTGAGCATCCGAGGTAGTTCTGCTTAACATGTCTGCTAGGGTGTTTTCTTTTCCCGGTACAAATACTGCCTGTAACTGGATGTTGTAGCTCAGAGCCATATTCCAAAGGTCCAGAGTCATTCTGCATAGGGGGTATGAATGAGTGCCTCCCTGTTTGTTGATGTACCACATGACTGTGGTGTTGTCTGTCCTTATCATTAAATGGCCTTCCTTGAGGAATGGTCTGAAATTCTGGATTGCTAGTTTTACTGCCAGCATTTCTTTTTGATTTATGTGCAGGTGCATCTGGTCTGGAGTCCATAATCCTTGTATGCATTTGTCCAACATGTGTGCCCCCCAGCCTAGGTCTGAGGCGTCCGTTGTGATGGTTTGACTTGCTTGAAAGTTGTGGAAGGGCAAGCCTGGGTGTGACTGGCATGCTTGAGCCCACCATAGGATCTCTTGTTTCAGGCATGGGATTAGTGGGATTTCGGTTTCTAAGCTGTGCCTGTGTTGAGACCATAAATTCTTTAGGTACCACTGTAGCTTTCTCATATGCAGTCTGGCATGGGGGACCAGGATTATACATGATGCCATGAAGCCCAAGGCCTGCAGTACTTTTCTTGCTGTTAGTTTGTTCTGCTTTGTTAATGCCAAGTAGTAAAGAGGGAGTTGTTCTTGTTTTTCAGCAGTTAGGAATGCCATCTGTTTTACTGTGTCCAATTCCGCACCCAGGAATGTTCTTGTTTGGGATGGTATCAGTCTTGACTTTTTTAAATTGACTGTGTATCCCAGGGCTTGTAGTAAGCAAATGACTCTTTGTAAGTCTTTTGTCAGCTTGCTTTTGTTGTCCGCTTGTATCAGGCAGTCGTCCAGGTATGGATAAATTTGGATTCCCTGTAGCCTGCAATGAGCGATTACTGATGCCAGGCATTTTGTGAATACTCTGGGCGCAGTAGATAAGCCAAAGGGCAATGCTGAGAATTGATAATGCTCTGATCCTGCAAGAAATCTGAGGTATCTTCTGCAATTTGGTCGTATGGGGACGTGCAGGTATGCCTCCTTGAGATCTAGAGTTACCAGCCAACACTCCTTGCCCAGCATGGGAAGAAGTTGCTGTAGGGTCAGCATTTTGAATTTTGGGACAATGATGAATGTGTTTAAGACGGACAGGTCGAGAATAGGTCTCCAACTTTTCTCTTTTCTTGGTACTAGGAAAAGTCTGGAGTAGAATCCTTTGCCCTGTTCTGTTAGTGGTACTCTTTCCACAGCTCTCATCTTTGTTAATTGTGCTATCTGCTTTAGAGCTTCTGTTTTTTGATTTGGAGGTAGGTTTGGCATTCCTCTTTTTACTGGTAAGGTGTGGAAGTGAAACCTGTAGCCTTGGTCTATGGTTTGCAAAATCCACTTGTCTTTTGTGATATAGTGCCAATTTTTTGAAAATAAGGCTAACTTTCCGCCTAAAGGTGCTGCTGTTTGTTCCCTGGTAGGCGGTGTCAGAGCCAAGTCACTGTGGTTGTCCTGTTGCAGTGGCAGTGGTTGTGTCTGTGCCTCGCTGGTTATTGCCTTGCCACTGGCGTCCTCTGTAGGCACCTCCTCTGGATTGATTTCTGCCTCTGGAACGCGTCTATTCCTGCCTCTCTGAGATTTTGAGGAGTCTGGAAAGGACCAATTTTTGGAAGGCCAGTTCCTGCTAAACCTTGGGGGCTGAACCTGTAAGAAATCCTTAACTGTCTGTACAGATTTTGCCTTCTCTTCCATTTTCTTCATTACTTGCTGAGCAGGAGTACCAAATAGACTGGCCTTATCCATAGGAGCATCTAACAGCTTTGCTTTAACATGATCCGGCAAGACCTGTTCTTTCAACCATGCATGCCTTCTTATAACTGTGCCAGTCATGGCTGATCTAAATGAAGCCTCCAGTGCATCATAGCCACATTTTAAAGAATGGTTACTAACCTGCTGAATGTTATTCACCATTTCTAAAACATATTTCTTATCTAAGGAGTCATCAGAGGACAGTTTCTTAGTTAACTGATCAAGCATAAACTCTTGGTATTGGATCATATGAAACTGACAGTTCAAAGCTCTAGCTGAGAGAGTAGCAGAGGTGTAAACTTTTTTCCCCCATCTCTCTAAGGACCTGGATTCCCTTTCAGAAGGGAGAGGGTTTTTAGCTGAGGTCGAAGCTACTGCCTTAGGCCCCTGGGAGATAGTCTCAGGATCTGCAAGTGGGGCCTTGTATAGGTGGTGATGAGTGTCTGGTACCCTGTAAAACCTATCTGGTTTGGCAGGGGCTGGAGGTAAAGTATCAGGAGCAGTGCAAACATCATTAAATGCATCATCCACAACAGGCAGAACAGGAGGTATAGCTAAGGGCCTATGTTGTGGTAAGTGTAGAAAGGTCCAAAGCCTTTTTCTTGAATCTGAGAAATCTTGTCCCTGCCATTGGAATTGTTCTCTCATGGCATGTAAGGTTTCCCCAAAGGAAAATTCCTCTGGTGGAGAGGCAGATGGAATAGATTCTTCAGCATCGGAATCTACATAAGTAGAAAAAGGAGCCTCTGGATGGTCTGTAATGTCTGAGTCATCCGAAGAATCATCAGAGGGCACTGGCTCTGGGGGCTCTGCTCTAGGTCTCTTTTCTGGAGGCTGAGAGGCCCTGTCTGGGTGAGATTGGGATCCCCTAATTAAAGAGATGAGATCCTCTGCCAGAGTAAGCATTTGTGAACTGGAACTGGGCCTGTGTGAGGGGGGCTTAACAGGCACTGATTTAGCAGTTTTGGCTGCTTTAGCCCTGGCAAAGGCCTTAATAGACATGGCTGCAGGAGGCCTAGCAGCACCATGTGCTGGGGTAGAGACATCCAAAGGGATGGTGTCTGATAATTCACTAGGAACCACATTAGTAGGCAAAACTTCAGAGGCCGATTCAACTAGGGTAGCAGGAGCCTCGGTAGTAGTCATGGATTCGGCTGAAGATTGACCCGTTTGTTCGGTTTCGGCCGAAACCGAGACACCCGCGGTTTGCTTAACTGTGGTTTCGGCCAAAACCGCGGACCGCGAGTGTCGGTCTTTTTCTTTGCGTTTTTTAACAATTTGAGTAGTCGGAGGATCCGACGGCATAATGTATGCAAAATCTGAGCCGAAAAACTGCTCAGCAAACTCCGACCGACGTCTAAGCGTTCGTCGGTTGAAGGAAGCACAGGCTAAACAGGCTGCTACGTCGTGGTCTGGGCCTAAACAAGGCAAGCAGTAAGAGTGGAAATCTTTATGAGGTATTTGTTTCCCACAAGTTAAACAGTTATTTACTTTTTCTGACATCGGCTGAGGCAAGAAAGAGTCCCCAATGGGGTACTTAGCTTTTTAGAAGTCTTCGAAGTAGTATTCGGTAGTAGTAATCTCTGGATCTGACCGAACGGCACTTGCAAACAGCTTCTGCTTCGGGCGCCACGCGGCAAGAAAGACTGAGGAAAATGGCGTCGGCTGATGCCTTTATACCCGAAGACCAGCAGAGATGACGTCGGGTGAAGTGCGACACCAGCCGAGGCCAGACCCAGACTTTGGAATCCGGCCGACCGAAGGGCTGCCTGACGACAGGACAACCCATTTGTTATGACTGCAGATGCATCCTTGAAGGACATCCTCCGGTGATGATTCGAAGCACCCATCGATCCTGAGTGATGGACTCCCAGGTCTGAAGATGCTCCAAAAAACGACCCCCGACTGGCTCCGGAGATGCACAGTCAGGTAATCCCTCAGGGACGTTGGAAGGAGGAACCACGAAAGGATTCACAGTCTCCTGTATTGCGGGGGCCTCCACCGCCTCTAGGGCGATGTCTTCCGGAGTAATTCCCCCCTCCTCTGCCTCTGGAGGGGGGGTCACTCTGATGGGCAGGGGAAGACTTTTGAGACTTTCTGAACCACATTTTTCCTCCCCTCTGAGCCTTGGGATAAGGTCTAGTGGGAAGAGAAAAACGGGCCCAACGGCAGACAAAGACTTGCCCTCCTGCTCACATCTAGTGAGGGTGTCTTTCACCTTGGGTCCAAAAAGGGAGGACCCGTCGAATGGGGCATCCGTGAAAGAAGACTTGAAAGCCTCCGCAAAATGACACAAGCGCATCCAGGCTTGCCTCCTGAGGGCTACGCCTGAACTTGCTGCTCTACCAGTCCCCTCGGCTGCATAAGATACGAGCCTCATGGACGAGTTGACGATGGAAGAAAGAGTAGACAGCTGGGCGTTCACAGACTGGGTCAACGCCTCAGGCAAGTTCCCCGACAGGGTATCTCCCAACTCCTTTATGAGATCCCTTTGGAGCCGCGTAAAATGACAAGTAATTCAGCGACCGCAAGGTAAAGGTCACTGAAGACAGGGTACGCTTCCCATACCTATCCATGCTCCTAGACTCCTTATTAGGAGGATGGATGGAAGTAGAAGCCTCTGCCACGTCCTGCTGAGTGGCAGACACCACCACCATGGCATCCACAGGTACTCCCTTGGTCAAAAACTCTTTTCCAGGAGGCGCAGATAAGAATTTATTGGGGCGGCTAGGAACTGGCTCCACAGAGTCAGGGTGTTCCCACACCCTTCGACAAATAAGATCCAACAACTCATCGAAGGGTGGAGACACCCAGGAGGAGGAAGGCTGGGCTCCAAAGGCCTTGAGGAAGACAGACTCCTCAGAAGGGTTTTTGTATGGCCAGTCGCCCAGCTGTCTCAAGATCTCCAGGATATCGGAGAACAAGACATCGGAGGATGACTTCGGGGACCCTTCTGCATCATCGAGGTCGGTATCTGAGGTGACAGACTCATCTGGGGAGTCTAGGTGCTTTCTCTTACACAGCTTCTTTCTGGGAGGCTCTTCAGGCATGGACTCTGAAGGGCCCTCAGAAAGCAGGGGACCACACAAGGTGGTGTCCTCAGGCCTTGGAGCCCCGCTGTCCAGAGATAGGGGGGCACCAGAAACTCTAGTCGCAGTGTCCGGGGAGGGAGATGCCGATTCAGGTGAAGTCACCAAGGACTTGGCCAGCGCGCTCCTCATAGCCTCGAAGACGGGTCCCCCAGAAGCGGAGGAGAGGCCCATCTCCGAAACCATGACCGGAGTTGGGGTTCCCCTAGCCGAAGCACCAAGGGGGAGACTCTGAGCCAAAGCCAGAGGCCCAGATATATCCCCCTTGGGCCCGACTGAGGACACCAGAGTGCCAAAACCTGTAGAAGGAATAGAGAAGGTTGGAGCAGAGGTCGGGACCGAAAGACTGGCAGGGGGTCTCGGGGCCAACCCAAGGACTTCACTCGACTCAGCATACTCAGACGACACCAAGGTTGTCGGAGGAGGAAGAAATGGAACCGATACTATGGCAGGCTCCGGAGCAGACTGGGCTGGAGCCAAAAATAATTTAGATAACACTGGTGACTGGAGGAGCCTCTGGACCACCCTATCTACATCCGAATCTGAAAGTCTGGAGGAGACGGAAGGGGGTCAAGAAACCCTTCCCATCGGATCCGAAACACGGCTAGGAGAATGGCTCCGAATGCCGAAGCAGGCTCGAGAACCACCGAAACCTCCTTCGGTGCCGAAGGTTGTGGAACAGAGGAAGCCGGCTCCGAAATAGATACATTTTCCTGTGGCTCATCAATGGAACAGAGGAAGGAGACCCAGCTTTCGACCCTGAATCCTGCGGCTCCGAGATCAATGGAGCCAAGGAAGGAGAGACAGCTTTAGACCCTTTATCCAACAGCTCAGAGACCAATGGAGCCGAGGAAGGGGACATCGATCTTGATCTTTTCTCCGGCGGCTCCGAAGAGGTGGACGGAGCCGGGGACTTCTTTTTTGACTTAACCCTGGATTTTTCAGAGGGAAAAGAAACTACAGCTTCCTCAAAGGAGGGTTTAATTAAACCCTTCAGGATAAGTTTATTTTTTCTCTCCTGCAAAACCCTTGAAGAGAAAGCATGACAGACACTGCAAGATTCTTGCAAGTGTTTGGCACCAAGACAATAAACGCATATCGCGTGACCGTCTGTCAAAGACATTTTTATAATTACACTTCGCACATTTTTTAAAGCCCGATGGCTTATGTTCTTTCTGCTCTTTAGTAGACATCAAGACACAATACAACACAAACACGAGGAGGAAAGGGAGGAACGGCTCCAATTTAAATGCTGAGACACCAGATAGGGCAAAGGCCCTCTAACTTAAATGGGCCTTGCCCACCAAACAGAAGGACCACCACACAAGAAAAACAACAATCCCACTCAGACACAAGGTCAGTACAACAACGTAGCTATTAAAATAACTTTTGGATATAAATTCTCCTACAAAAACCAGCTAAGAAAGATCAAAAAGAGAGTACTTAGCCACAGCCAAGTTGAGACCACGTCGATACTCCAGGAGCGACAAACGAGATCTGGGGGTTTGGGTGTGGTGCATCCTGGGATACAGGGTTGGCCCAGCCAATGAGAGACTTTGTGCTTGTTTTAGCAGCCGAGTCGGGGCCGATTCTCGGCTCCGAGCCCATCGGTAATGAATGTAGGCGAGATAGGATCACACATCATCTCCCTTTCATACTTAGGTCAGTGGTAGCATATTCACCCAAATCATTCTTTGGTAAGAATCCTCATGAAAACAGGGCGCATTACTTAAGTCTGCATTATCCACAGTCTACCTGATGGAAATCCCTTCATAAAGCATGTCAGCAAGCATCAAGAGATGGGATAAAATTACCTACACTGAATCTAGACAGTCAAGTTCCAGTATCACTCGGAGGTCTTTTATCATCTTTGGAACCAGAAAGAAATTTGAACAGTAATCTGAATACTATCCGATATGGAAGGACCTTGTGGACAGCTCTGTTTTAAATAAGAGACCAACTACTACTACTTGCCACATTTGTCTGATGGGGTAGAACAGCAGGGCTGTGGTAGTGATGGAGTGGGGGTAGGGGACCGTGTAGCTTCTGGATACTATGGTCCTTTTTCATCTGTCCTGTGTGATAGCCATCCATGCAAGATTTTTATTTTATTTTTATTTATTTTATTTGCATTTGTTTACCGGGAAGATCCACTGGGCCAACAGGTACCCATTTTCAGGGGAGGCCCGAGGAGAAAAGCTCCACAAAGAATAATACAAACATTAGAGTAGTTCAAACAATGAGTAAAACGTACATTAGCACAGCAGTATAATGATTTGAACAATACATACATTTGAATAGTAAATGCAACATAACAGAATACTAGGACAAGTTTCACAGTAAACAATTTTAGTATAGTCAAACAGTACTTATTTTACTGCAGCAATGGAACAGTAGGAGAGAGGTGAAGTCAGGTTATAGCTTGTGAGGAACTTTCATATGACCATAGCCATTTGGAGGAGAGATGTTGTCTCAAAGAATTTTTGAAGGAAGCATTGCTAGTGGAATTGAGCTTGGGAGGCACAGTTTTCCATAATCTAGCCGTGGAAATGGGGTGGAGCATTTGGCCAGTGGAAAGATTAGGTTTTCCTACTTCTAAAAGCATTTGATTTTCAGAGTGGAGAGGTCTGTTAGGGCGGGGTATAGAGTGAAAAGAGGAGAGAGAGAAGGACAGGTGGATGGATTGAATATTAGTTTGTGGGCAGTTGTTGGTTGCAAGTAAGATGATGTGGAAGTTCCAGCCAGTTTAATAGTCAAAGAGAGGTATAGTGGTGAGAGAGATGTTACCTATTTGTGATGAACTTGGCAATTTTACTATAGCATGAATCTAGTTTGGATTTAAGATTGGCCTGTATGTTGGTAAAGAGGGGAGCACCATAGAAAAAAGTGAGGGTAGCAGGAAGGAGGAGGCAATGGCTAGTTTTGAAGTGTAATTTAGGAAAGTTTTATGATGGTATAGCATACCTAGTTTTTGATGTGTTTTGTTTTATGTTGCTGTGTATGTGCAAGTCGAAAGTTAGGTGTTAATCCAGAGTGACGCCTAGGAGTTTCGTATATGTGACTATCTCGATGGTAGTGTTATCTTGGGAGAGAACAGAAAGATGAAGGAAGGATAGGCTGGCCCAGATGACTTCCAGAGTTAGAGTGTAAAACAAGCCTTCATCAGGAGTTGACCACCACCCCCCCCCCCCCCCCAAGAGATGCAGAACTATAGATGCCCTGGTACTGCTGTTTCTGCTTCTGGGTGGATACCCATTCTAAAAGGAACTGCAGTCATGTTGGCCCCTTCTAGACTGCTGGATCTGCTGAACACTTTTTATACCCCATCTGCTCTAGCGGAGTCTTGAACATTCATTATGATGTCTAAACATGGACACCCTCAGATCATTGTCATTAAAGACAATGTCTATTAAGTGTGCTGGGTGAGAGAGCAGATCCTAAACACTGGTTGTCTCATCTGCACTACTGTGTGCCAGGTGCATGCACAGGTTTGATAGGAACATCATCACTGCTGCCTGGAAAATCAGCTTCCTTGAGATCTGCCAGATATTAAGGTGACAAATCCACTGACTTGAGCAGTGCATCTGCAAATCATGGTAACAGGATCATCCTAATGCAAAACATGGAAGCTACAAACACATTCTTCCCATAGCAATAGCACAGAGTCATGAGCTCCTTCTTGGGGAGAGGAATTATTTAAGACTGGCAAGTACATTCCCTCATTTAGCCTGCTGTAAAAACAGAAACTGCAATGGTGGCTTTACTCATACCTCCCACTTAGAAGGCAGCTTATGGATCCAGTCTGATCTCCTTGGAATGACAGGCCCAAGCCTCCTCCACACCCAAGAAAAACACTTTCCATGCAAGGGGAAACACCCAAGACATTGAAGGGGAAGAATGGAACACCTCCACAGAATTTTCACCACCCCTACATGATTCCAGAGCAGCAACTGTATAAAAAAAATTGACAAAACTCAATTATATAGTCCCAAATAAAAGGTGCCTGGATAGATGTTCAACCTACTCTAGGGTGGGGTCAGCTGACTTTACAGCAAACTGGTTTACTTCAAATGAGACTCATCCCATGCTCACCACAAGCCCTCAAATGCAATGTATCATCTCATGAAACCCGGCACCAGATGTAGCCCGTCACACATGCACACAAAGCATTTCCCAGCATCCTATCAAAACCAACTTTGACCAAAAACAAACCATACAAAAAACATTGTTCTTCACATGATTTTTTTTTTCTATGTCTGTTCCATGAAGTCCTTTAACGGATATTCAGCTCATTCATTCTTAATGCTGGGGGCCCAAATCAATACCAATAGACAGCTGACTGCAGGAGCTAGTATCCCAGCCTACACTTGGTCATCCATCTTCTGTCAGAAGTTTGCACCTCCATCCCAACAGCTGAGTCTGGCTTCACCCCATCCCCTCTGGACCAGGCCTGCTCGTGCTTCAAAACAGCCCTTTACTGTCCCCAAGAAACTACATGGCATCATCTCCTTTTGCCAGCCTCACATTTACAGCAAATGTTATGGAGACATTTCTCTTATGTCATTAGCCTCACATAGGACGACTGACATGAGCATTGGCAACACCACAGGGACCTCCTATACATTTGCTGGCTGCATACACCAACAGATGCATCCTAAAGGTGGTCATCATAGGCGTGGAAGCACCAATTCTACATCCTTCCTAAAATAGCCCTACTTGTTGTCACAAGCAGCAATTTGATCAAGGAGCCACCACTCCTTTGCCTCAAGATGGGCAAACATTAAGCCTCATATTCCATCCTCCACTACTCTGTTCTTAAGCACTGTGCCCTCTGTCAATCCCTTGTACTACAAAAGTTTCTTTTAGAAACTCTTCCACATTTTCTTTTTAGCCTAAACTTTTTCTGTCCTTAAATAAAAAGCTGTTGCACTTCAGACTTTCTTCCAAGCTTAGAAGTCCCTTAGTCCTGTTTTACCACTTAAACTCCTTAATCTTAGTGCACCTATAAAAAGATGCATTATTTCCTCTAGGCCTTCTACAATGTCAGTTATAACCAAAATGAAAAAGGACTCGTCCCACCACAAGTTATGGGACTATCTACCACACAACAGACAGACTCCAGTTACCATTGTTTTTCATGTCCTACCAAGTAGCCAGTCCATTGTTGCTATCTAAAGAGCCCCTGCAGACCACCAAAAATTATTAATGAATACAACGTAAGTGGATGCAAAAGACACAAGCTTGACAATTTAATGAAGCATATTCAAAAGTTCATTTCTTTTTTAAAAAACACACAAAAAACCTTTGAAGCTTAAAACAAAAGTGACCAAGAATGCCAAGACATTTGATGAACTTATCTAGTACTAGATTTTTTCCTACTCCTAACTGAAAAAACATTTCATCCTTTAACATGTTAACTTGCCTCTATACATCAGGAGAACATTTCCTACCCTGTTAGAATGTGACAGTAGACTTTTGAAAGCATATAACACAAGCCATTTCAAATACATGCATGTACACAGGGCTTAAGAAAGCAAAAGCAGATAACAGAGCTCCTGCGGATTTGGAGACTTAAGCTGAAACTGCATTACTATATCCCTAAACAGCAGCCCTCACAGCTCCTGGCTCAAAGCACTGTTTGGCACCACAAAAGCCATAAATACTGCATGCAGTCCCAAGTCAAAAGCAGTCATTATGGTTGCTGCTGGAACGTCAATCATTTCTCAAATTTGAAAGAAAGGCAGTCATCAACCAAAGATAAACATACAATTCAGTCTTTAAACCAACCTCAAGTGTATTCCCTGCAGACCAGTTTTGTAAAAATTAAACTTGCCTTTTCAAATCATGGCTAATTTCCTCATCCTTTATATCAAAATTAGTTTTCATAAAAATGAGTACAGAAAGGAAAACTAATCAGTACATAACATAATTTAATTGTACAGCCCTAGTAACGGCCATATTTTTTTCCTCAGCACTATCATGAACTTTCACACTCAAGAGAGGGATATCCCCTGCTGTTAAAAGTGACCACAATTCCTTCCATCTTCCATTCTAACACCTACATTAAGTGCAGGTTGACGACAGCTTAACATGCATGTGCACAGCCTAATTCTGCACATTTGTTAGACAGCCTAGAGCAGAAAGACCATCTGTGCTACTCACACCTCAGTCTCCTTGACACTTGCCCTTCTTTCATCTCATCCATTTCTTTCCAGTTACTTCCATGTCCCCTTCTGAGCTTCTCGCAAACTACTACCTTGCCTAGTACAGGAGGGATACCTAAAGGCCTGTGCTGGGGCAGGAGTAAGAAATCCCCAAGCCTCTTTTTAGAATCAGAGAAATCCTGACTTTCACAACAAAAATGCTCCCTAAGAGTATGCAAGGTTTCACCAAAAGAGAAATCCTCTGGGGGGGGGGGGGGGGGGGTCAGAGTGACTAGAGTCCTCAGCATCAGAATCCTCATAGGTAGATAAGGCAAATCCTGGTCATCAGAGGAAACAAATTTCAGAATCCTAGTCAGAAGTATCATAAGCAAACTCGGTCCTAGGTAGAGAGGGAAGGTTGGCTTCCCCCGATTAAAGTAATAAGGTCTTCAGCCGTTCTTATTTGTTTTTTAGGCATAGATGCCTAACCATACAGTCCGGGCGTCAGTTTTCTAGGCATGGGTCGAGTTTTAGGCCTTGAAGAAGATAGCATCGGTTTAATATTCAAGTCAGTAGGCCTGAATACATCCTCAGAAGCCGGTCCCTGCACAGCGGCTCCGGACCCATCCAAGGTAGAGACATCCGTAGGTTCCACAATTGAAGCATCTCGCGGCATACTGGACGCTGAATGGGTCTCAGTAGGGGGCCTGCGAATCTGAAGTAGCGGGCATCAGGGGCTGTGAAAGCACCTCAATGAGTACAGGTGAACTGGTGACTGGCTTAGGAGAAGCGTCGTTGGCAGCTTTGGACCTAGGCAGCCTGTCTCCGTCTATCTTTGCATTTTTTCGGAATGTCGGTAGTCAGATGGCTTATCGAAGACATATCGAACAGAGCACCAAAATATTTAGAAGCAAAAATATACAGACAATGAATAGTTCATGGTTTAAATAAGGCACAAAACTGACAGCGAGGTAAGTCATGGTCAGGGCCTAGGCAAGGAATACAGTACGAATGAAAATCTTTATGAGGTATTTGCTTTCCACAAGAAATGCAATTATTTGCTTTTACAGACATCTGTTTAGAGCAAGAAAAAGTTTCCCCAATGGGGTGCTTAGCTTTTAGTTGAAGACTTTGGTTCTGAAACTCGAAAATGAAAATTTCAGGAGTCGGCCGATCGGCACTTGCGAAATGCTTCTGCTTCAGACACCACACGGCAAGAAAGACTGAAGTAATGGAGTCAGCTGCATGTCTTATACCCCTGACATCACGGAAGAAGAGACAGCAACCGATGCAGGACCCAAAACTTTGTTAATCAGGCCGAGTGAGGGCTACTGCAAGCAGATAACCCAAATGTGATGACTGCAACAGTGAAACACGAAGAACATCATATATACCAGTAAATAGAACCCACCACCACACACACACACACCACTAAATATCAGTGTCTCAGCAATTAAGCCCCTAAGATAAAAACACCTTAAAGCCAAATGTTCTGGATACAGGCGACTCAATAAGCGAGACAAACAGATGTCCCCTTCACCAGGTTGAACAAGAAAGTTGACAACTGGCTGCCTGTCAGGTGCTATGATCAGTCAAATCACACATACTCAAGTCACTCAGCAACAATCATCATAAGACTCTCTCATAGTACATGTTGATGAAAATCACTCGAGACATACCTCTCTGGACTACATGAAGAAAGACATGACCAAACTCAAGTTATTTATCCCAGGCAGGTATGTCTCTAGCCGTAAGCAGCACTCTACCTTCACTGAGGAAAGTGCCACAACACAGACAAAAAAGGATTCCAATAATTAGCTTAGCTTCTGGTGTCACTCCAGGGGTATCCAGTATCTCTCTGCCTGGGAAGACAGGGTTGACAGTTCACGTTGCTTTGCCAGACATGGCCTTCACCTGTCTTCTCAAGGCTTTAGAATACTTGCCTACCCAAAGTGCCTTTTTTAGGCAATGTGCAAATAAAACTTCCAACATAAAGAAATCCACTAAATACACACTCAAGGTCATGCTGCTTAATAGTAGGAGTCAAAACAGTAAACTGCACTCTCGAGAAGCACTAGTCACCTTGGAAGATGCTGATGTTTGCATAGTCACAGAGACTTTGTTCAAGACCGCTGAGAGCACCCCAGCCATAGAAAGTTACTATGCCTTTCACACATTCAGACCCCAAAACAAACGTACAAGAACCAAAAGGTGGAGGTGTATCCATATTCATCAAATACACCTCAAGAAAAATGAAACAGTACAACTCTCTGGGGCTACTCCAGATCCAATTAACTATAGGAAAACCACCCTTCGACACCATCGCTAGCTACAGGACCCCCCCCCCCATGAACCAGAAGCACACTGCCTACCTGGACTTAAAGTCACTCAACATACAGCCAAACACCCTGGTCATGGAAGATTTCCTCCCATCAATTAGGAGATCAACACAAGCACAAACACTATCTCTGTGAGGTTCCTGGACTTTAATTCAAATGGCCTGGACCAGTTGGTCCAGATACCCCACAAGGGGCTCAAATGTCCTGAACCTAGTGCTCCAACATGGGGGGGTTCACTGGACTATCCAGTGTGTTGTCCACCCTAGTAAGGCCAGACCATTAATTTGTCTCATTTGAAGTAAAGATCAAACCTGACACTCCCATTTGAGTAAGTACATAAGTAAGCAAACAAGTACATAAATAACATACTGAAAATTGTTTAGATAACTTATCTGCTTTAACTATTTTATTTGATTTTTTGCCGCGGGGTAAAATCTGCCCCCCTGAAAATTAGTTTCCTTATTGAAATATTTACCTCTGTTTCTATTGTATACTATGTTGTCAATGGAAGTTCTATCCTGTGGCCATATGTAAGCTCTATTTTGGTAATATAACTCTACATCTCTCTGTATTTTCTTATTCTTCCTGTTGAATATTCCTTTGGCCTTTTGTTCAGCATAGTAGAACTGTTTATCATATAAATCTTTCCACTGTGTAAACGATGTATCATTTACTATATCTTGATTCAATTTCTCAACCTCTCGAATCAGGGTAGACAATTTCTCATCATTGAATTTGATAAGCATATTCATATATTCTATACCAAAATTACCAAACATTTTATTTACTGTGGTACTGTGATAACCTTTTACGCATACTGTTAATACTTTATATATGTGCTCATGTATCCTTTCACTTTATTGTATTAATTTTATTGTCCTAACTTGGAGCTTAACTCCTCGGGCCTCTACTGAAAATGGACATGTATCCAGTTAGACTAGCCCGGTTAACAAATGCAAAATAAAATAAATAAAAATAAAATTATTAAATACATTAATAGTACCTATGTTGTATTCCAGGCCCATGGGTAATTTAAAAAAAATCTAAGGCCTTTAGGTACTATTTGCAAAGAAATACACTTGGCTAAATATGCATTATCTATCTTAACATTCTTTATATTTAATAATTTCTTTCCGAGCATATTAATTGAGTCCCTTATCGAGCCCTTAAAAGGGGCATGTTGTCTTGCTTCATCTTGACCACTACCATGTTCAACATTAGTACCAAAATTATATTCATCCTTAAAAATTAATCAAGACAGTCATAATTATGCTGGCCCACTGTCCTGTTCATGCCACCTGAGACATGTCCATTTGTTTTTTTATTATATTTATGATAATTGTTTCCTAAGAAACTGGATACAAATCTATTATCAACAGTACCTTTTAATTGTTCAGTGCGAGTTACGGTGACAGCAGAATAAGTTTTCATGCCATTATGGCATTTAGGTCTCGCCCCTTGTCGTTCGGCTTCTTCCCTAGCGTGAAATAAACTAAAGTCAAAAGTAAAATCATTCTCCAAGGCGGGACTGATGTTCGTATTCCTGTAATTTGTAGCCGGCAGGTCCTGCATAGAACCCCTCTCTTCTGTGTTGACCACTTGTCAATTAGGAATATCCATCTGAGTACTGGTGTCAATACCTGTAGTAATAAGTGCACGCTTGACACAGTGGAAAGATTTATATGATAAACAGTTCTACTATGCTGAACATAAGGCCAAAGGAATATTCAACAGGAAGAATAAGAAAATACAGAGAGATGTAGAGTTATATTACTAAAATTGAGCTTGCATATGGCCACAGGATAGAACTTCCTTTGACAACACAGTATACAATAGAAACAAAGATAAATATTT
>NC_056743.1:646383917-646396210 GCF_019279795.1 Protopterus annectens
AATTTGGCTTCAAGGCTAGATCTTCTTTCAATGTGGTGGAATTCTTTGAGAATGTCACCAAAGCCCTGGATGAAGGTAAAACGGTACATACTGCCCATCTTGATTTACCAAAGGCTTTTGACACAATCCCACATTCTGGTATTATGGAGAAGCTTTCCCAGCTGGGGATTAACCCATACATTGCTAGATGCATAGCAAAGTGGCTCACTGACAGAAAACACACTGTCAAAGTTAGGGAGTCCACCTCCACCAGTAGGCCAGTTACCAGTGGGGTACCACAAGGATCTGTGCTGGGCCATCTACTGTTTGGAATCTATTTCTCTGAAATTCAGACAAAAGTAGATGGCCTGTGGCTTACCAAGTAAACTGGGCACAATCGGGCAGTCCCCCAACAATGTTAACATATTACAAAAGGGGCCGACTCAGACAAATGATTGGTGCCAAACTCATGACTTAAAACAAAGCAAAAAAATGCCTCATAACCCCCTTTGGCAAAGATGTAGCCCCTGCTAATTATGATATAGACAGCACCCCTCTAGGCACAAACAGTAGTGCGAGACTTGCGGACACAGCTAGATAGCCATCTAAACTTCTATCACTATGTGTCCGTAGCGGTAAGAAAAGCATTTTACATTACACATCTCACAAATCTTATTTTCCCGTTTACCAGGTTAGTCTGACTGGACACAAGGTGACCATTTTCAGCAGAGGCCCAGTGAAAAGCTCCAGATACATAGCAAAAAATGTCATGCAACACTCTACCACTAAAAAAATGGCATATGGAACAATCCTCTTGCAGGTGACCCTCACCTAAGCAATAAAAGACATCCTGAGTGTCCAGTTATGGACATCTTTTGTCCACACTTGGGACATTTCTTAAATCCAGACTTTGACTTCTCTTGCTGAAACATGCTACAAGGAAGAAACAAACCACACAGTATGGGCTTTAACAACCTATAACTAAGTGGACACACACAAAGGGAAAGTTATAAAGCCTTCTAATTTAAACAGGCAATATGAACCCATTTAAAGCACAACTCAGCACCAAGAATAAAACGAGCTCAAAGGAAGAAATCAGCCTCTAAGTTTAGACTATCCAGAAAACAACGCAAATAACTATGAAATATTTATATATATATATATATATATATATATATATATATATATATATATATATATATACATATACATATACATATACATATATACATACATACACAGACATGCATACACATATACACACACATTATATATATATATATAAAAAGATATTTAAAGCACACTAAACAGGGAAGGGAGTGTTTTTTTTTTTTACTAGGCCTAATAAAATGGCCACACAACAAAGAAAGTTCCTATAAACTAAGGAGTGCACAAGCACTATGGATAACTCTCCTGTATCAACTAATCTAAAAGTAACACTAGCTAAATTTTACAATAAGTATAACAAGAAAAATACTTAAATTTCACTGGCCAAAGCTGGTGAAACGCAAGATCTATTGCAATGGCAAACGAGATCTGAGGGAAGCACTAGTGCATCATGGGACAGGGAGTAGGCCACGAGCTGGTTGAAGACCTCGAGCTTTTGCATTTGGCCAAGTCCGAGCAGAGGATCGGCTCCGAAACCCATCAATAAGAATGAAGGCGAGAGAGAACTTCAAATCAGTAGTGCAAGACTTGGGGACACAGGTTGAAAGCCATCTAAACTTCTATCACCATGTGTCCGTAGTGGTAAGAAAAGCATTCTACATTGCACAGCTCATAAATTTTATTTTCCATTTGTTTACCAGGTTAGTCCGACTGGACACATGGCGAGAGTTTTCAGAGGAGGCCCAGGGAGAAAAGCACCAGATGCATAGTAAAAAAATATAAAAAAAATAATAAAAAAATTATATAAAACTTAGCTATTTTGTACAGAGAGCATACAGCATATAAAAGGAGTAAAATCATAGTTTTTACAAATGATGTAGCAAACCGTGGTTAAAATATTGAGAAACAAACAAGACATTAGACAAATATAGAATTGTCTGAACATAAATTCGAAAAAAGTTTCCATAGACAAACAGGTTTATAAACTAGAAATCACAACTATAGAGACGGCCTAAACACCTGGTTCACAGTACTATGCACTAAGTGAAACTACACAGTACACCTGTGATCTAGGGATGACGAAAGTCAGGAACAGGTGAAATTAGTTTGGTTCTGTACAGGAACATATCAAAGTTTTGAATAGGAGATCTTTTAGTAGGGATTTGAAAGTATGTTTACTATTTAAACATCTAATGTCAGGAGGTAGAGAGTTCTAGGCCTTAGCAACTGCAAAGGAAGAGAGAGATTGTTACCAATTGCTTATATAGCTCAGGCCAGTCAGTAGGGAGGTATTGGAAGATCTTAGTTGACACGCAGTATTATGGAAGGTGAGCAGACCAGAGACACAGCAGGTATTTTATATGGCTGGTAAAGCAGTTGATGGGTCAGGGGAAATTGATTGTATGTTAGCAGGTTAGGGATATCTAACCATCCTAGTTGTCTTAGGGAGAGGCAATGGTGAGAATTAAACTTGGTACTGGTTTCAAATTTTGAGATTTTATTGTAGCTGGTAGACCGTTTAAGAAGGTCAGATTTGTTTAGGTTAGTTAGAACTGGGGAAGCGTACAGTAAGGTGGAGAGTAAATGGGTACAAGAGATAGTGATTTGGGATTCCTGTGTAAGGAAGCTCTTGCAGCGGTAGAGTGAACCTAGTTTTTTACGAACTTTGGCAATTGTTAGTGCTACATGCTTGTTGAATGTTAGGTCTTGGTCAATAGTTACACCTAGTAGTGTGGCTTGGTCAATAGTTACAGCTAGTAGTGTGGCTTGAGTTACTGGTGTGATAAAGCTATTTATTGCAGGATGTTATTGAGAATAGCTAGGTAGGGGTGAAAATTTTGCATGCGTGGAAGATCATGAGTTGGATCTTAGATGGGTTTAGCACGAGTTGGGAGGAATTTAGCCATTTTTCTATAGTAGCGAAGGCTTCCTGGGTTCTATCTTGGAGTAATTGTAGAGAGGGGGGTGAGCAAATAAGGGTGGTGTCATCAGCACACTGTACTATATTAGTTTATTGGGTAGCAGAGGGCAGACTATTGGTAAAGACAGAAAATAGTAAGGGACCAAGAATGGACCCTTGCAGAATACCTTGCCCCAGTGGGAGGAAAGGGGAGAGAAAGTTACGCCACTTAACAGCTTGCTGCCAGAGGGACAAAGTTTTAAACCACAGTAGAGAAGAGTTACCCAGATTGAGCTCAGAGAGTCAATAGCAATTTGCAGTGGGATACCATGTCAAATGCCTTTGACACATCTAGGAAGACAGGAGATACTAAGTTGCCAAGATTTCTTTGTTGGTTGACGTTGTCAGTAAAGGATACAAGGGCAGAGGTGGTACTATGGTTTGGCTGAAAACCATGTTGGGAATTTGCTAGCAGGTTATATTGAAGAGGATTCAGTAGTTGGGTGTGTACAAATTTTTCTAAGATTTTGGATAGGGGAGATGGTAATTATTGCTACATAGCTACACTAAGCTCTGTCAGGAACCAGCTTTGTGTAGGGGGATGATGCAAGAAATTTTCCGGAGAGAGGGGACTGTGTTCAGCTATGGATCTACTGATTAGTATGGAAACAGGGGTAGGTGATGGCAGA
Source organism: Protopterus annectens (assembly GCF_019279795.1). Classification (NCBI taxonomy): domain Eukaryota; kingdom Metazoa; phylum Chordata; order Ceratodontiformes; family Protopteridae; genus Protopterus; species Protopterus annectens. The sequence goes on from NC_056743.1 coordinate 646,387,593, forward strand.
GGTGGCAATCCTGAGGTAATCGTAAATAATGAACCTCATAAATAAAGGCATTGCATCCAAGACCAGGGAGGTTATATAGCTCCACTGTACTAGACCCTTATCAAGCCACTAATCAAGTACAATACTCCTCCTGTATGTACCTCACCAGACACCTGCAGCAATTGGAGACCAGAAACGTTTCTTACCAAGGGAATCCTGGGCCTCCACAACAGGACATGCATGAAAGACAAAGTCCTGTCACTGCACTTTGTATCATACAGGCTTCTGAGGGGCGACCTGTGCCTGGCCTACAGAGCAGTTTCGGACTCTACCCTAATGAAATTGCTGCATATCCGCAAATCAAGTGCGACAAGAACAACTCACTCCAGAGATCTCAACCTAGCCTGTGATAAACAGAAAATGCCAGAGACAGACCTCCCAGCGATTACTAATCCTCTCGAATAAGCTCCCACTCCTTGTGAAGCAGAGCTTCTCAATGACCCTATTCAAGTGCAACCTTGATAACTGGATGGGTGACACCTATGTCCCTCATTGACAGGGGCAGTTCGCTCTAACAGTGACCGTCTAAACTTGGTCAAGGGTATTCGGGTTTTTACGTGGGTAGGCTTGTAAAGAACCCAGAGCCAATAGCCTAGTAACCTCCTATGAACCTATAAGGCAAACAAATCTGACTTTATACACACGTACAGCTTATCAAGTGAAATTCCGGCTACTACACACTTGAAAGAACTAAAACAAAGGTAGCAATGGAGAAAAAAAGAAAACACGCAAGAATACATTGTAAAGAAAACAAAAATATGAAGTGCAAAGAAAAGAAAATACAATGCAATTGAAATTCAAGCCACATGTACTAGGGTGCAAGAGGAAAGACTTTCCTGATTTATCTATGCTAGAGAGAAAAAGTAAAGGTAAAAACATAGGGACAATACTAGACATGCAATAATGGGGACCATAACATGCCCAACCATTTGGATGTTTTAGACACACATAAAAGTGCTTGCTACCCTTTCAATCATTTGATTTTGCTCACCTCTCAAATTAAACAGGCTTGCACATGACAGCCCTGATATAAAATTTGTCTCTACCCAGTCAATCAAAAAGACCAATCTTAAACATGTCTGTCCAAAGTAGTACTTTGACCTGTAGTGATAATTTATTCAGCAGATTGTGAATATGTTGCGATATCCTTCCAGGCAGTCTTCCTGGTTTGTTGGTGTAGATTTCGGCCCCTAGAGTCTGTGTTTGAAGAATTGCTGTTTTGATAAGATGAGAATAGAAGGCAAATAAGATTGTCTTGCATTCTGAGTTACGAAGTGCTTAAAGGTCACCTCAGGGCAGGTAGCTGGTTACAGATTCTATAAAAAGTTAGTATCCGAGACCTTTCTAGTTGACAGAGATGCTTGGATTGGTACATACCAAAGGGAGATTTGATTTCAAAGACAGCTCTGATCAAAGGCAAGAGTGTAATGGTAGTAGGAATTTTAGAACTCTGAAAAAAGTTTCCCCCTGGACAACTGCTCCAGAGGTGTAGAAGGATAAAGCCCTCACTATGGCCCAACTGACCCAAGGTCAATCAGTGACTTGGGCAATGGGGAAGGGTACACTATGGTGATGCTCCCAAAGGGGGATGCATGGTCCAAAGAGAAGAGCGTTTCTGACAGACGCAACCAATGAACGTGCCAAGTAAAAAAAAAAAAAAAAGTAGGCAGGCATACTTACACACACACACACACACACACACACACACACACACACACAGTGGAAGCAGAGAAAGCCAAGCTCCCAGGATGCCCTTAAGATCACTGACCAGCCCCAGCAACAATGGACTAGGCCGAGGGGGTGGGAGGATGCCAGTAAGCCCAGCATGGACATGGGAAACTTTGGGCTGGGCCAGTAGAAATGAGGTCCAAGGAACCATACAAAAAATGTTAAGGATATCCCCTTGGAAATTAACTTGGCCAGACAGCATGTTTCCATTGTAGTCAGGAAATCATGTGGACAACTGCCATTCAAAATCGGGAATATCCAGGTCTCTTATGACAGTGGACGTCTGAAGAGAAATACCATTTACAGCATCTGAGAAGTTGCTTTGACAAATGTTACTACACTGAATTTTTTTTTTTTTTGCATTCTGCTTAAGACCGCTGTAGGTACATATTTCAGCCCTTGCTGGAGTGGTTTATTAGTGGATGAGTGAATTAGTGCCCAGCTTGCAGCTCTCAGCAAACTTGGGTCAAGCACACTTCTAAGACACTGCCTTGAATGCCACAGAGGGAGCCAGCAGCTTTCACAACCTGGGATCTGCTGAACAGCTAATCTGCAATCTAGCAGGAAATGCAGAGGGTCAATGCTAACGCAATATTTCAATGCCACCAACATGGAGGGGTCAAAAGCCTTGGCCTGCTCATAAGCAGCCTGCATAGAGTGAGCTCTTTCCACACTTTCTGCAACCTTTTCAAAGAAACATACTAGGTGCAGGAGATCAAAACTGCACTTCAAATAAACTGATGTGATTTAGATAAGTTAAGATGGCTTTGTCCACATAAAGGAGTTTTGCTATGATAAATTCCATAGCTTTACATTCAAAGCAGGTGATGCTAATGGTCTACAATTACCTGGGTTTGTAGACAGGCCACTGTTGTACAGCAGGACCACAGTGGCTGTTCTCCAGGCAAACAAAAACTCAGTGGGTAGGTGGAGGTTGAACAGTTTACAATGCAGAGTGCATACTTTGCTCCAGTGACCATGTAGCCCAGTATGTTGCCTAGTCTCATGGAAGTACTTTTAGTCTTTGACAGGGATTCTATAGCTTTTTACAAGGCAACTTCTGGGGAAATTAAAATTTCAGGGCTACTGTGGCAGCAATGCAGGTAAGTGGGTTAAAGTTACCACCAAACACGTCTGCTAGTTTATTGGCTATATCCTTAGACTAGAGTGCAGGATACGCAGGAGCTTGATGCACTGTTGGACATTAAAGTTTCCGGACACCAACCAAAGAGGTTTATTTATGAAATTTTCATTATATTTATGGTATACAGATTCTGAGTTTTCTATGTAGCTGTTCAGGAATCCCCCTCAATCGAATCCATTTGCAGAGGACTGTTTGGAATTTTTGAGTAGGTCTTCAACAAGCTGAAGTAGGTTTTCCCTGGGAGAATCTAAGATTTCATTTGGTGGTAGGATAGTACCAAAGACCTGAAAGAATGACTAACTTGTGGTCAGATTTAACTAGGGATAAGATGATTAGTTTGTAAGAAAAAGATCAGGTACAGAGACTTTTAGAGGATAATTTTACAATTTGGTCGAAAGCATTTTTACCAATGTGCTCAAAAAATGTTAATACAGTTTAACAAATGTGCACCAACATATACCTTTATCAACAGCCTTCAACAAAGAAGTCTTAACATGCAAAGCCAATTAAAAAAAAAAATGCATCTGACTGTTAACGAGAAATGCTGAGACTCAACAAGCAAAATGTTTAAGCTAAAAGGCGTGCAAAGTGCATACATGTCTGGATAGCACAGCAGAAAAAGTTATTTCCACATTAAAATGCTCAGCATGTTAACTAAAGCCAGTGCGTCAAAAGCTACTGCTTTGTAGATATGAAAAATGGAAGATGTTATTGTTGTCTCTTTCGGCTGTTAGGGGCCGCCACAGCGGAACTCCGGCCTGCTATACAGTTTCATAAAACTCTTAGCCAAATCTTTTGGGTTGTTTGGCTTGGGAGAAGGAAGAAATGGCAAAACCAACTCACAGCTTTAAATCAAAAAAGTGAATGTGTACAAGCACAGGCAAGCAGTTGCAGAGACATCTCAAATAATGCATAAAAAAGCCACAGCAATGAAGTGCTTCGTAACTATGCTGATTTGTTTACAGAACTGGGAAACCTAACAAAAGTCTTGTAGTGTCAAAGGAAATCTAAATCGAATTACCAAACACTCCTTTGAGGGACCACTGGAGCCACAACTTTAGTGCCTTTGTCTTTTACTGTCAAGACTTGAGAATGAACACCCATTAAACAACAAGTCTATTTCTAGCACAGCCTATGCAGTCGCATGACCACATGTAAAACCTCACCTATTGCTTTTACAAGAAAGGAAAACGGCAGCAATAAATACAATTTAGTAATTAAGATGTGAAAGACTAATACCCAAGTTCAAACACAACAGACAGGCACAGAAATAGCAGGCAGTAACAGCATATAGCAATCTTTAGTTCTCTATGCAAATAAATAGTAGGTATATATATGCACGTCCAATAATTCATCACCTACTTAAAGAAAATTACCAGAGCCTCGCAACCAATACAAACGCAGGACAGAAATCTGAAGAGAAAGAGCAGGGCACTACTAAATCGACAAACTAGAGACAAAGAACATGAAAGGCATGGGAAGTTTGCAGCCTAAAACTCAAGTACTTGGAAAAGCAAATGAACCAAGGTGTTGTGTTACCCACAGGAAAGATGGAAAGCTGTACCAGAACTGCAAACATCTGTACACGGCAAGTATGTCTAAATCTAGAATATGCACAACTGTCAGACCGTACTGCTGCTACGAGAGTGATTGCAAGAACTATCATCTAAAGTTAAAATGGAGGGACCACATCACATTTTCTAGGAAGAGCTGAAATGCAGCAATTGTCCAAAAAGGAACATTGTACTCTAATGAAATTCCACTGAAGAAACCAAACTGATATGGACAGTCAAAGTTAATACAAAAAAACTTAAAGCTGTATTTATTACAATAAATTGTGAATATCAAAACATCGTACCCGATACAATACCATTAACATGTTTAATACAATGTTAAAGGATCGTTTAAAACTGATCAACTAATGCAATGAATGTATGTTACCCTCCAGCAAGTATTTACTATCGCAAATAGAAAAGTATACGTAGTACACAGATGCAACTCCTTTACATAGGAATTAGTATAGTTAAATGTCATGGGGTACATACTTCCTCAAAGTCAGAATGGAATGACCACCTCACAGTGAATGAGCTTCTAGCTTCCGTATCTATGACCTTTACAAAGCAGTCTGACAAACCTTTATATGCTACAAATGAGAACACTTCTGCATGTGCAGCCCAGGTTAGGCTGGTGCAGATGAGAAAACTGGCACAGAGACATTTCTGTGGATAGTGCAGGAGAGAGAAGCAAGTCAATGGAAGTATGCAGGGTATAAGACAGCAATGGGCTTGAGGAGGACTGCTGGGTGCATTTTGCATATACAGCAGAGTGAAGAGTGAGCGGTGTGCTGATGGGAGATTAGGCATATGGGGGCTGTAAGGGATGAGAGATGGCATTCAAACATATGGGCTTCCTGGAAAGGAACAGTAAGGCATCACAAAAAAAAAAAAAAAAAAAAAAAAACAGAGTGGACATGCATTGGTCTTGGATGAAAGTACTGCAGGGCACGGGCACATCCGCAGCAGGGTCAGCACGTCAAAGGAACAGGTCACTGGAGAAGTCCTTCCATCTCACAGTTGCAATAATCACCTCTGGAATCTCTCACCATGGACAGCCCAACATACAGTCAGCATATCAAAGCCTTATTACCTAGGGAGCGACTTGCGACAGATGTATGCTTCTTGCGTAAGAGTAGGGCATAAAGGTGACATACGTATGCTCCCAGCTCAGAACTTCATTAGCACCAGTCCAAACACCATTGTCGTACATCAGTCTGAAAGCCCATCACATTTGCTAGTCATACCTAGTATACAGCCTTCAGATAAAGTTGAACTTTGTTCAGTGGGTTACTTGTCATCCAAGAAAGGGAAATTTTAGTGTTTGTGACAGACTCTCCATAAAGACTGCCACTATAAGTGCTTGTTTTGCTTAGGTGCACTTCATGACCACAGTCCGTGGTGATCTGTCCAGCCTTTGTACCAAAGAACTGCGTAACCACCTTTCTTCACTCACTTACCTTAAGAACAAATGCCTCAAGCTTTTGGCTCAGGGTACCATGACAGAAGACACTCACCCCAAAGTACAGCCACCACTTAAAAAGAAAGCAAAGACGACTAGGCCTCAGCCTGCTGCTGTCCAGTCTCTACCAGAGGTCTTGCTCAAGGCAAGTGGAAAATCCAAAGGAAATCCCAGCATTACCTTCAGTTTCTTCTGCCATGACCTTCTCTGAGGCTGGTACAGAACCTGCTCCTTGTATATCCTCAGAGGCAGTACAAATGTCTCCGTGGACGTAGAGGGGTAACCATGAATGAGAGTTTCCAAGGGGCCCACAGGAATTCCTCAGATTGTTAGGGAAGAGGTGACGGGTACCTTAACAGAATCCAGATAGGGGTCCAAACCTCCATGTTTTGTCACAGCAAATGCCCCACTGAAAAGTCAGAAGGCTAAGCATGTGATGTCAGCTCCCAGGGATCCACAACATGAATGGTAGGACTATGCCTTGATAGCCCTGAAGCCTCTGCAGGGGATGGATCACAGCAACATCAAGGAAATGAGGGCTCTTGTCCTGGTACTTCAAGCATTCTATGCTCTCTGGGTCCCAAGTATTTTTTCTTTATTTTACTGACAAGGCCACGATCATGTGGTATATCAACAAACAAGGGGAGCACAAGGTCATACTTTCCTTGTAGACTGGCATTTCAAGCATGGGAAATGACCATCAATGTGCAGGTGACCTCACAGGCAGTTTACATACCTTAAGAGGGCAATCTTGTGGCAGATTCTCCCAGGAGGTCCAGGACACAGCTTCATGGTTGGATGCTTCACAGGTGTATTTCTGGACAAAGGTCATTGGTGGGGTATTCCTCAAGTAGATCTTTTTACCTCCCCTCTGAACAGGCAAATCCCTCAGTTCTGTTCCAGACTTCCAAGTACTTTGGCTTGCAAGGACACTTTCTTGGAAGAGAAAGTTCCTATAGTGTTTTCTTGCCCTTCTTTCAAGTGTCCCTCACAAAATCAAGGACGACTCTCAAAATCTTGTTGTTGACTCCCTTTTGGTCCACACAGCACTAGTCCCTGCTCTAACTGCACCTGGACAAGGGCAGTCACAAGCTACCTCACCATATTGATCTTCTCACACAGAACAAAGGCAATGTCCTTCACCCTCACTGTTCACTCTTCAAATGACACTTTGGGTGATTTTTCAGACACCAGTTTTCTGAGGATATGCTTAGGGTCCTGCAGGTGGTCAGGAAACCAAACCAGTAAATCATATATATCCAAATGGAAGAGATTTTCTATTTTTTGTCTCGGACATCACCAAGACCCCTTTTCAGTGGGGGTCCCCTTAGTTCTTTGATACCGGTGTGAACTATTGCATGCTGGCTTGGCATGTTCTTCACTGAAAATGCACTTGTCAGCCATTCCTGCCCATCACTTAATCCTCCTTTGGCCTCCAGGTTTGAGGTCAAGCAGTTTCTTAAAGGCATTCTTTATACTAGACCCCCACGAAAGCCCATTCCTCCTTCTTGGGATCTTAATTTTGAGCCTGCTGTGTCTTCATTCCAAAACTGCACCTGGAAGATTGCTTTACTGGTTGCTTTAACTTCTGCCAGAAGGTTATCTGAGCTACAGGCCTTTATGGTGGTGGTCCCTCTGTTTTTCACAGGATGCCTCTCCATACAAATCCTTCTTTTATGCCCAAGGTGGGTAAAGATTTGCCCCTTAATCTATCCAGCTTCTTTCTTTCTTCCCCTCTCCACAATCTGCCAAGTGAGAAGCTAAATAGGTCTAAATAATTGGAGAGGTCTATGCAAATCCAAAGCCTTTCATAAACGTGATCAGCTCTTTGTTTCTTTTCATACCACAACATTGGGTTTGGCAGTTTGTAAGCAAACTATCGCCTCTGGGAGTTCCAAAGTCATTTTTTTTGTTATTCTATTCATTTCTGGGACATTGTCTGCTTCCATGAGGGGTTCTTCTACTACAGCAGTGGTCTCTTCAGGGGCTTTCGCCAAATATTTAGACACCAACTGCATCCTTGAAGCTGCTACTTGGTCTTCGGATCACACTTTCAGAAATTACAAGTTGGAGGTCATTTCCAGGTCCAGTGCAGGTTTTACCAAGGCTATCCTGCATAGGCTTATGACGAGCTGCTCCTTTGTCTTCCTCCTCCCTGCCTTCACTACAGCTTTTGTACTCTCCAAGAGGTGATGAATGCTGTTATAGTGATGTGGAAGAACATAGTACAGTTGTGTAAAATCACACCGTAACAGTATGCCCTTTGCACTGCTGAAATATTAATTTCCACCCACCCCCTTTATTCTTCCTTTCGCATGGGTGATACTTTTACTTCTGGCCAAGAGGTTCCTCTCCTTTTCCTTCATTCCCTTTTGCTGGACGTCCTCCTTTACACTGGGGGTCCTACTTCTCCTGGGGCACCTCAGTTCTGAGTTGGGAGCATATGTACATCACATCTTTATGCCCTATGCTTGTGCAGGGAGTGCAAACCTGACATACAATACTTCCTAAATAATAAAGGCTTTGGGATGCTGGCCAGACGTTGGGCTATCCTTGGCTGGATACCTTTGAGGTGATGAATATTTCACAAGTGAAAAGGGCCTCTACTGTTATGCTAAGATTTTACACAACTGTAGTTTACAGAGCTAACTTAAAGACAAGTGGAATTGACAAATGAGGAAGAAAGACTCAT